>NC_045682.1:9200400-9481277 GCF_003331165.1 Xiphophorus hellerii
CCCCATTTCTCTTTATGAGAACAAATCCCACATTTCTTTTTGTTTTATTTTTCTAGAATGACAGTTCTCATTGAATTGTTCACCTCTTCTTCTCTGGATGATTTAGTTTCCAGATGTCCCAGATAATTAGGAGGATTCATCAGGGAAAATAATTGTGCACCAGACTTCTGCTGTCCGTCCTCATACTTGATAACTTTTTTAATCTGTAGGCGAACTTTGTAATTTATGCGTTGCAAATTATGAGGGATTTGTGCATTTTGAAGAAGCATTCCAGTACAAGACTCATCTGCACAACAATGAAGCTGTTGGCAGATGAGTTCAAGGTTGCTACCAGTGTTGATGCTGTACAAAGTGGGGTTAGACATTACTAGAGGAATGTTGAGTAGCTCCAGCCTCATTAAACACAACTCAGGGTGTCATTGTAAATGTCAGGGTCTCACAGAGCCATGGTCGAGCTGCAAGTAAGAATAAATTCAGGTGATTCCCCCACAATAGCCACAGAGAACGGTTTCATCCAACTTAAACTGATAAATGTGCCTGCGAACATTTTTCTCAAAATGATTTATGAATAAGAATGAGGAGAAAATACTCTGACATGAGGAGCTATTACCAGCTATCCCTCCATTGTATTGCATACTGATCCAGGCAGGCTGCTCTCACAGCGCTCCAATAAAATATAATTGCCTGTCCGACTGGAATGATTGATGACTTAAAGGAGGGGATGGGAGGGTTGTTGGTCTATGGCAGATATTTAAAAAGTCTCTTTGGATTGCAAAGTATATCTAACTGCTCTGCACTGCCCATAAATGAATGAAAACAGAGATGAGATTGTAGTAGTATGAAAGCTGACACTAGAGGTACACCAATTGCAGTTTTCTAACCGATCTTAAAGAAGCCCGTCCTGCTGATTTTGATTTTGGCCAATACCGGCATTTTTGCCTGAAATGTTGAGAAATTTAGCATTAAAGTGACTAAGTTGGGAGCAGTGGGATGACTATTGCTGGTGTGACCCCTGGGGGATTTGACATTTAACTCAAAGTAGGATTTAACGTATTGATACTCGCGAATGAAAAATTGATACTTTATGAGGGAAAAAAAATATAGATAAATATCGTAGAATTGATAAAATTACACAGCCCTAGTATTTTTGCCATTTCACCAAAGAGCCTCTTTAAACTGTCATTGCTATTACTGGTACTGTTTATGTATAAAAAACCTATAATATATAAACAAACAATGCTGAGCCTGGAGGGGGCGCAAGCAAAGCCTGGTGGCCTGCCAGGCTTATGATGCACCGGGGAAACCCTGCATTTTTCAATATGTCATATAAGTTTTCTTTTCTAATGGCGTCTTAGATGTGTGCCTCCTCTGACTTTCTTGAAACACCTTGATAATAATAAAAATATTCAGTAAGAATATTTAATGCTTCTGATGCTTTGTTCATCTGATTTTTTTTTTTTTGCATTTCTAACCAGCCATTCACCAGCCAGGGCCAATCAGCATGAAATTGCCTACTAGCTATTTATCTTAAAGTTTCTACCAGCAGGAAAACTCAGAAACGAACCCAATGCTGATTGATTGTTTCTGCTCTCATTTTGTTCTCTGGGTTCAATTTCCAAAGTGAAAGAGTCATTATTGTAACATGCCATTAATTCTTATCTCTTTTATTATAGAGCCTCAACAGATGACTTTTAGGCAAGAATATCTTCATATTGACCGTTTTGATCCAAAACCAAGAATTCCCTAAACACACACACTCCCACCCTCTGTATCAAACCAATGGGAAGAGTCTGTTTCTGGTTATCAGTTTTGAGCTGGAATCCACTGTTCTGTTGCAATATGTTGCTTTATTTGCTGTAGAATGAACTTGTGCACAGAGTTGAGCTCACTGTCACATGTTGCCTCGTCATTATGAATCACTGACCTGGAAAATAAAGTTCAGCTTGTAGGCTTCTGTATGTCATTGTCAGGCTTTAGCCATAAAATCAACAAAACCCCTGCGTAGTTAGATCCTCACGACTTCACTTAAAGCTCTGGCTGCACATTTGAAAACAAGATAGCTTCATCAAATAAAGTGAATGTGGCAAAGAAAGCAACTGTATTTCGTTGAACACAGTGGGGAAGCGGCTATGTGGGTTAATGCCTTTCAGTTTGGGGTTCCGCTATCCATGGATACCCGAACTCTCGCTAAGACTTCCAGAAACAATGCAGAAAGAAGCGGGAGAGTGAATGCTGTTGCTAGGTCCTTCAGGAACTGCTTGACAAGTGCCCAGGTTGACGTCACCAGCTGATTTGCACATCAATATGTCGAGGCAGAGGCTGCTCTCAACACTTGTTTTTCAGTCGGATTGTTGGTGAGTTCAGTCCATAGATCTCTGACTTTGTTCCCACCAAGGATGAGTAGCAATGGCTGATCTAGCTGGTTAGATTACCCAAGTTGGACATGAGAGTTTGTGATGGATACATTCACGAGGTATTTGCTTGCTATGCCACACTGTGAGCAATGGATTGATAGGTTCTGTGTCTCTTTCTCCCATGCTATTTACAGAAAGCTGGAGTAACATTTTAAACAAACCTTAATTGGGTTTTCTGTGGGGGACAACCCCTAACTGCCACCCCCCTGGGCTTCAAGAACAGATTACTGTAATTATCACAATACAGGCGTGCTCCAAATTTAGCCACAGCTAACTTAACTAAGCAGATGTTGCATCTGATTACTCAGCTGCTGTCTATTCAATGAGTAGCAGGATAAACAAGGCATAGCCCTGGGATTGGGAGAGTTGCATCTAAGGCAGCCTGGTGTCTGATGTAATGACTGTAAGTGAAAATAGGTGTATAATTAAATAATGCAGTATTGTACAAAAGTCCTGCTCCTGTTGGTTTATATATTTTTTGCAAGGATATAAGTAACAGATGTTCTAAAAGTATAGAAATGGTACATATGGGTATCCATTCCTGCTTCAGTATTGCTGATTTTTCAAGAGGTTTTTATTATTCATGTAGTAGATTCAACCTATATATTTGGGTGGCATGTACAAAGACGCTAACTTTGGTTTTAGAGAATATACTTGTGACTCCTACTAAACAAAAATTCTTTAGGAAAGCCTGACTTTTATTGCTGTGTACTACTGCTGTTACTGTTGCGGCTGTAGACTGTACCAGCTTAGCTCTAAATCTGTCACTAGAATACTTCTGCTGTGTGCTTGTAGGGTTTTGAATTAATTGCTGAGCTTAAACATTCAACCATATGCTGTCATAGATTTAAAGAAAGTACTCGCTCAGTTCTGATGTTTTAATGGTCCGGTTCTCTGTGCCAGTTTCTGAACTTATTTTCTATCTAATCATGCATTCTTCAGGGTTCCCATCGAGGGGTTATGAGGAACCCCACCAGGCTAAAACTAGGTTTATAGTTTACGCATTGTACTGGGCGCGAATTCATATGCACCAGTAACACCATCCAGACCAGTGTGCATTGGCCTCTCACCTTCACATTTTTGCCAGTCAATTTTTTGGGGTGCACTGATTGCAGTTTTCTGGGGCTGATTACCAATCTTTAAAAAGCTTGACCTGCTGATTCAACTTTGGCCGATACCAACTTTTTTATTTATTTGTTTTTGTCTAAAAAGTCGCTAAATATAGTGATCAAGTCATAAAGTTCTCAACAGGGGGGAAACAATTATCGGTGCATGCTCTTTTTTTTTTTTACTGTGGTCCATCTTAAATGAACTCTGGGTCAAAGTATTACTATGCAATACAAGGGCTCAAGTTAATTAACTACATGCCCTCGTTGCTCTGTGCAATCATTGTTTATTAATCTATAATATCTTCCTTGACATGGCTGTTGTCCCCGATATGGCTAACTTGCTTGGAAATATTAAAACAAATCTCTTCCAGTGTTTTTTATTTCATTTTTTCGGCATCAATTATACAATTTTTTTCTCTCTCTGCTTTGCTCACATCAGAGCCCCAAAATTATTCTTAAACTCAGAGAATCATCTTAACTTTGAACAACTGTCACTTAAATGTGTGTTGTTGTTTTTTTAAAACTGACTGAAAATTAATGGGTTCTGTTAGCGTACATTTTACACCACTTACTTATTCAGAAATAAGCTTAGAACATAAAGTAGAAGAAACAGAGTTGTGTGCCGGCTTCTAGCAAACCCTAAAATTACAGCCTTGTCTCACTTAACACTGTTAAGTGAGACAAGGCTGTAAATATATCACCCCAGCGTCTCCTCCGCTGTACTGCCATTGTGATGACGGGGAGGATTTTTCCCTCGTGTGTCAAGACTTTTCAGTCCTGACTTTTAATCTCCTCTGAGATGAGCTGAGGCTGTGTCCTTTCACAAGGTCGGCCATTTTCTGTGTTTTCTGCTGCATCAGGTGATCGTGGGAAGCTCGGCCTGCTTTGTGCTGAGCACTTGACGCACGCGCAAACACACACCTTCTGTCCCGACTAATTCGCACACCTTATTCCCTGTTAACAAAAGGTGCGTGGATTTCCATGCGTCCTAATTATGCAGGCGGACACTGACTCGATAAAAACGTGGAGTTGTGTCAGTGTGAACTCGGTGTGTGTGTTGGTTTTCTCAGAATAGCAGTCCAGAGCTACTCTTAGCTCATGTTTCAAACCTTTATAAACAAATTAACTGTCATCTTGTGCAGGTTTGGTGGGACTGGAATTAATCACAGCAAAGATGATGCCTTCATTTGTGTAGAACTGCTTCCTGACTGCCCATATTTCTACAGTAAGTGAATGTGTTGGCTGCTTTTATAGCAGAGAACCCAGAGGATTATGTGTGCAGGAAGTCTGCCTCAGATGTAGAGGCAGCTGCTTTGGTGGGGCTTGTGAAGATCACCTCCCTTCTTTCTCTCCTTTTGGTGTCTCTCCTGTAGGATTACTTAATCTGCCTGGATGAACCCATTGTTGTTTTGGGTCATTTCTCCTGCGTTGCTGTTGACTATTTGACTTGGAGGAAGTCATGTTGTTTATGGTGTCGCAGCAAATATTCCAGGTAAGGTCTGAATCCAGGGATAAGGATGGTGAGAGAAAAGATGACTGCGTCCTCCTGTTTAAGCCAAGTGACTAGGACTTAATTGAGTTAATAATTGTGTGAAAATAGTGCTTACTTATGGTAAAAAAGAGTAAGGCTGCGGGTGAGCCCGAGTTTATTTGAGTTCCAGAAATGGACAGGTTTTTACAAGTTTTAAACACTTGAAGCATTGTAGTGTTTCTGACAAACAATATGCTACACATTAGAGTTCAGCGGTATACATTTTTTTTCTTGTTAGTTGCCGATATTTAAATTGGGGCTCCTATTGTTCCACACCAGATATATGTACTGAGTTCAACTGAAAAAAATTGTTCTCCTGCCTCCCAATTTCTTTAATAGCATATTTTTGTTTTTGTGAAGTTACAGTAAGTGCTTAATAATGGTTATAAAAATGCACTGATCACAGCATTTCGGGCAGATTTGTGGTGGATACTTAATTTGGGCAGTGTTTTAAGAAATATTGCTATATTATTTTTTCCCTTTGTTTTTAGCCTTCCTGTTTTGTTCTTAGTTATATGTCTAAGAATCAGATTGGATGTCTCAACCTAATTATGAGAACAAAATGTTTTACTAATATAAGAAAGGAAATTAACTCCTTTTCAGGCTTCTTGTCATCACTTCTAAATGCCTCTCACATACTGAAAATGTATATTTTTAGTATTCAACTTCCTTTTTTAAACACAGACATAAAGATACAGATACTACTGGTTCGATGCATCTCTACACATTTTTGAGCTGCTCTAAGAACTTAATGTGTCAACCAATAATATTTATTGTGGTTTAAAACTCTGGCAGGATGTTCCTGTCAGTTTTATAGGAGTGATTTTCAGCTCCTTTACTATGATTGCACCTGCTGTCAGAGTCAGTATTCGGATCCATGTGAACACTAAAGCAAATTTAGATCTGTTATCGCTTGTTACTGTTTAACAAACACCCTAAGCCTGGCAGTGCTTCTCTCATCTCCATCAGCCGGGAGCTAGCTAGGACAAACGTGGAACCTTCTTAATTGAAGAAAAGTCAGTCCAAACAGTGACTGCTTCATGGGATTGAATATGACATGGAATAAACTTCACATCTTTTGAAGCTCAAACAACTCTATTCTTTATTTTTTTTCAGAAAATCTGTCCGGCGATGACTCAGAAAGTTGCTGTGTGTCTTGTTTACAAAATTAAAACAATTTTGGGTCATTCATTCTTTCTTTCAGATAAATATCTGAAAACCTGGGGATCATCCTGGTCTGTTACTTTCTCAATGTTTGTAACAGCAAGTTGTCGAGCTCAACAACAAGCTCAACTTGATGTTGAGCTGAATCACTAAGTTGGACGTAACTTTGCTCCTTGAGCTGGGCGATGGTGTAGCAGAGAGTCCATTCGTTTATACTTCCAGTGACATTGTCACTACAAAAACTTTTACTCTGGGGTTTCTTTTTCTTTTCATGTGTAAAACCTTTGAAGTGTTCAGTTTTGGGAAACAAGTTTCATTGTGTCCTGAGAGGAAACTTGATCTTAAAGGTATAAATAAGTAAAGATGCACCGATACGGTTTCTCATTAGTGCTCATTAATTATTCACAGAAGAGAGGAGTAAACGCAGCATGTGTGAGGGCTTTTGCTATAAAACTATAAATGTCACTTCTACTAGTTTATAGCGAAGGCAAACTGATTTAAATTTGACTTTTTCTATAAAATATGTTTGAAATGAAAATTTTACATCCATAGGGCCATCCATAGTGTGAAAGACTATGAAGGATTTACTTCATGTTTTCCATGTTGGGGAGGATTTTTGACATTTTAACAGTTCTTTGGCTGACAGTGGCATGATCTGCTGTTTTTCTTGTGCCTCCAGGTGGAACAGTGTAATCATTTCTAGTGTCTGTCTTGTTTCAAAATATTTCAGCTCAGTTGTGTATGCTGCCTGTTTCTTGTCAGTCATTTTCTTTTTTAACGACTTTGTTTACCCTCATCTGTCCTGGTGCCCCAATTACAACCATCTGAGTTCTGCCTTCTGCATTCCTAAGAACAAGGTTATAAATAAACTCCAAGATAAGTTTTGACATTCATTAAACATTTAAAATCACTCATGTTGGCATTTCAAAGCCTCCAAAATTAGATTTAAAAGAATAAAGCCGAGCAACTTTGTTGGAATAGATTCTGACTTCCTGGTATCTGCTGAAAGTCTTGCTCTCGCTCTCTGTCTTGCAGTCAGAATTAAACATGTTGAAAATACTGTCCATTTAATAACTTCTCTGTGCTTCCTCCAACTTCATCTTTAAAAGCACCACACTGAAACTTAGAGTGGCCAACTCTGAGTATCAGTCTGTCTGTATCAACTTCGGCTCCAAAAACATTGTTGTCAGAGCAACCTGGCAGCCCTTAGTTATTTCACTGACAGGAAAAATATTGGATTTTCCTATTTTCTACCTTGTTTATCACCAGACATGGCCAGTCAAGCAGAAAATGTGCTTACCAAAGGATTCCCTCCTGCATCCCAAGTAATGTGTATTTCCTCCACAATTTTGCAATTGTTTGTGTGATTTTTTTTTTTTTCGCAACCAAAATCACTGATTTTGCGGTGGTGCTACTTTAGAAATTTTCACAAGGAAGTTTGCAATAATTTTTTCTCTTCAAGTCAGTTTATTGCAAGGCCTGTAAAATAATTTCCCCCTACTGTCATGGAGAACAGAGTGAAACCGCTTTTCTCGGTTCGGTTTTTTGTGCTTATTTATAACAGTGAATATGGCTTCACTCATCATATTGATCTGGAACTATAACTTCACATGAGGTAAGGCTGACGCAGAAAGAACAACTGCCACCTGCAGGTGTGAGTGGGCAGTCAGTTAAACCCAGGGGGTTTTGAGCAGTTTTATGGAAAATTTGCAGTAAACTCAATTAGTCATTGTACAGAAAAACTTTTCTGGGGATGTGGGTATCTTTGTGAATTTACGCAACTGCGGAAGGGCGAGAAACTCTTAACGGATGTGTCTAAGTATTGTATGTTTGACCTTAAACTTCAGTTTAATTCATATAAATTATTTTTGGGTGCAAGACTTATGATGCAACTTAAGTACATTTAAAAGCTTGTCGCAATAAGCAATTAATCACGTGATAAATTAAAATGAGCTCGATAATTTCTACTCTGATGATGAATAGTTTTCTAAGGGAAATTTTGTTTACACAGACTTAATCATCCATTTTATTTCCATTTTCTCTCTTGTTTTTGGTTGTTGTGTTTTAGTCTTGATATTTAAATTTCTTCCAGTTCCCGGGGAAATTTTCATTATTGTCCCATTATTTCACTTGAAAATGGTCTCAAAACGACAATATTATCGTTTATCACAATAACTTCTGGGACAATTTACCGTCCAGTAAAATTAGTTTTTGTGACAGGCTTCTGCATGTACGTAGATTCTGTAATTAATGCCAGCTGTCTGATGTAGTGCAGTTGTAGCTTTGTTGTTACCTTGATGGTGAAAAGCCTGATCATTCCAGTTTGGCCTGAGAAGGGAACTTGAGAGCAGAGGATGTCAGCGTGGCCCGTGTTGGTGTTCAACTGTTGATTCACACATGGTGTGTGTGCCAGAACCTCCATGTGTTTACACTGTGCCGAAATCCTGCTCATGATTTTCATGATTATTTCTCTCCCTTCTTCCCTCCCTTCCTCTCTCTTTTCATGTTCTCCTCATTTTTCTCTACAACACTCATCATTCCCTCAGCTCTGGGTCCCCTCTGATTCCTCCCACACTTTTCTCTCCTCTCCCCCACTCCTCAATCCCCTCGTCGTCATCTCTCTTGCCTCTACATGTGATTCCCTCTGTCTCATTTGTCTTTTGCCTTCCTGATCTACCTCTTCACATCTTCTCCCTCTCTCTCTCGCTCGTCCCTCACTCCCTCCCTCCCTCTCCTCTGGCAGGCTGCTCATTGCGGTGAGTCAGTATCATGGAGGCAGGCAGCGGGGCTGCCGCAGCGGTGGGGAGTGCAGCACTGGGACTGCTGGGAGCCACAGCTACGTCCAGCCATGACATCCTGGACAGGTAAGCAGCTGGCACACACCCCCACCCTCAACGTTAACTCTATGCATTGTGTGTGTGTGTGAGAGAGAGGTAAAGGACCACACCTCAGGTAGGGTTTTAGTGAGCATGCTAGTTTGTTTATAGTTATTGAAGAAGTGTGTGTTTGAGGATTTAATGTGTGTGTCCGTTTTTGTCATGATTCCATGTTCCTTGGGTAAATAGCCTGCTTTACGACAGTTAAAAGATTTGGTGTGTATGTTGGTGTGTGCGTGTGCGCACATGTATATGTTGATGGGTGAGTTCCTCAAGGAGAAATGACACCAAGGTATGCGCAAGCAGGGGAGAGAGAGGAAGGGGGGGAGGCATCGATGTTTAGCCGTGCCTCACTGCGAGAGCTGAGCTGATAGGGTGAGTTTGCACAGTCACCACCCCACCCTGTATAAAGTTTGCCCCCCCACCTCCCCACCCCATCCACGACTCTACTCCCAAACAGAGCCTATCAGCCCCCATAGCAACTGGAAGACGGCCGTCCCTAATGGTCTCTGCTGGAAGCCTCCATTCACATCTCCAGCAGCCCCAGTCATTCAGCACGACCGACACCATGCAGCTTTCAGCCAATTACGTCATCGTTCCAGCTGCACGCCCACACCAGCATGCTCGTGCAGTGTCATTACACATACGCACGCGCACACACACATCCTCAACCATGCGTTACACGCCAACAAACACACATATGGACCTGCATCTAAAAATCCCGCTTCTAATGCTGGAGGCTGTTTTACCATAAACACACACAACATTCCGGCGCATGGCGGCTTGTCTTAGCAGCCAGCAGGTGCTGCAGGGGATGTCACTTCTTTCCTCCACATCACAGTTGTTAATCTTTGTTGGGCTAATCTCAAGCACTTCCTGGGAATCTCTTCTGGCACGTTGGGCGATGAGACAGACATTAAGGCGATGACGTGTTCAGCTTCCTGTTTGCCTTTCTGCTGTGGTCACCGTCATTAAATGATTTGTATTCAAAAATATTCAAACCCTTGCACTTTAGCACATTGTGACATTACAGCCACAAACTACTGAGTATTTTTGTCTGATTTTATGTGACCAACTCAAAGTAGCACATAAATGTTAAGTTGAAGAAAAATTAGGCATGCTTTTCAGTTAAAGAAAAACAAATCTAATAACTGAGGATTTATTTGTTTTCAGCCCTGTTGAGTGAATATTTTGTAGAACCTTTTAGCTGTCTTCATAAAACACTGACATGTCAGTCAGATTGAATGGAAAGTATCTGTAAGCAGCAACTTTCAAGTTTGTCCACAGATCCTCAACTGTATTTAGGTCTGGACTTTGACTGGGCCGTTCCAATACACAAATTTGCTTTTAAGGGTGGTGGTCCTGCTGGAAGGTGAACCTCCGCCCCAGTCTCAAGCAGGGGTGCACTGATAAATCGGGCCCAATTTCCTTACTTTGGTCGGTACTTGAGTGAGAAACCGATCTTATCCACTGATCTTATCTGCCTCTGCAAAGATCTGAAAATCATCTACTGTCCCCTTTTGCTCTGCAGTGAGAGAGAGCTGATGGACAGACCCACCCACCAGCTCACGTCTACCAACTCAGCAACTTTGGACGATATGAACCTAAACTTTTACCAGGATATTTTGGGGTACTATTGTGATAATGAAAAAAGTGACAATCAGAACTATTTACTGCTCCTTTTTTAGGTGTGGCAATGACTGCATGACGCGGCAACCATAGCCCCACAAACACAAATAGTTGTATTTTAATCCATTTGTAATATGCTTCCTAAGGACACCGTTCACATAAAGTGTGATTTCTGACACTAAATTGCACACAATAAATGCATTTAGTCATGTTTTTTAATTGGCTGATGAGCATTGATGAACTTATTGAACGAACAGTGGAGAAAATACTAAAACTATCTATCCCAACAATAAAGGGTTTTCTTAAGCATTAATTGGAATTTATTGTGACAACGATAAAGCTATATTCATGATATCATGATTATCATAAGAATTTTATTTATTTATTTTTAAATGATAAATGGTATGATAAATGCCCACACATATTTGTCTCTTTAGGGACTTTTATGACCAAACAAAACTGTCAAAATCTGAATCGGCAGGTCAAACGGCACCTCTTTCTTGAAGTGCACCCAGTTTCCTATTGTAGCCTTTTCCTCCAGTCCTGCTAAGGGAGCTTAATGGTGTTTTTTTCTCTGCTGGATTAACATTATGTTACGCGTTTTTTTTTTTTTGTTTTGTTTTTTTTAGGGCTAGGGATAACCATTAAATCTACTCAGGCCCTCCACCTGCCCTCAGTCCATCTCCGCTCCTGAACTAGGTCTAAATCCTGCTCTGGGGTTACCATGGCAGCAGCAGCTTAGCATATATTAGACAGCGGTCCAACATGGCAACTGACAACAGTGTGGAGGGAAAAAAAAGAAAAAAAAGAATGAGAGGAAGAGAAAGGCAGGGCGTTTTGCCAAGGCTAGTGATTTATAAAATTTGTCTGAGAAATCCTGCTGGGTGAGGCTGGATCAGAGGATCAGCAGCTTGGGATCAGGAGGGGGGAGAGTAGAGGGGACGGGTTCCCCGAGATGACACCGAGAAATGGAGCTAAAAAGCTTTAGAGCTGCATTCTGTCTAGTGACTCTCTAATCCTGCTGGTTAGATGATTAATGCAGAAACAAATTCTGCATGAGGATATGTTAAAAACCACACTTTTCATTCCCTATTTATGTACATGCTCTGGCTGTTATATGTAATATGAGCATGTAATATTTTCAATGCGGTCTACATTAGCTATCCCCTTTTACACAGTGACGTACTCAAGTTCACGCACTGCAAACTTTAATGGACACAAAACGTACAAAGCAAATCGTTGCCTGATTCTTTGTTTCAAGGAAAGAAAAATGACTGTAGGCAAACACATTATTCATGTAGTGTAAATCTTCCCTGAACTTTGACTTTACTACAAAAAGTACAATTTACTCTTCCTAACTGTTGTCACAATACTGTCATAAAATATTTCATTAGTTGATCTCCTCTTCCGATGATCCCTAATCGAAATTTGATTAATCGGACATAAAGTTGAAATGGCAACCTTTTTTGTCTTCAAGCTACAGTACATAACTTTTACAAAATAAGTAATTCTACATATTTATTAAAACTGTCACCATGTCGTGTCAGTATAATATTAGACAGACAATCTGTGAAAAGGTTTATCTTCTCCATTAGCTACTACTGACATCTGAAAAAATACAGCGCTCTCGACCAACAGCAACCAGAGTCAAGAGGAGGGTCTTACTGCTCTCAATCATCCTCAGCTACTTGCTTGCTCAATGTGCTAATGGCGGAGAAACAGCTTGGCATTCCAGGTAAACAGTTTATCTGTCATCATTGGAGGCCATGTTAACTAGCCTGAGCATTGATGGCAGCCTCTGTTATGGTGAAAGCAGAGCTATGGGGAGGGTATGAGCAGTACATACACAAGCTGATTGACCGGGAGCGGCGCATTTGTTCAGATAACAGCAGGAACACAGGAAGAAGGCAGAGGAGTTCGACAGTTTTAATAAAATTGTGAAAAGCATATATTTTTTAATGAAAGTTATACATTGCTGCTTTAAAGCTAACGACTTAATTCTGTTGTAACAGGTATACCTTCACTTTCCTTCAACTAAACTTCACACGCACACCATCTATATACAGGCAGCGTAGAAGTTTATCAGTCATGAGAAGTGTTCCATCCGTGGATCAGAGTTCTCAGTTCTCAGGATGTTTGTAGCATCAGGTTGAAGACTTTTGTTTACTCTCTTAAGGTGTTGGAGTTTCTGCCAGGCCTGTGAGCAATGATGTCTGTTAATAATTCAGAACCATCGATCCAAAGGCAGGCGAAAGCACCTGAAAACAACCATCAATTCTGTGATTTCTATCAAAAGCATCTCATCCTAACTGGTTAACACAGGATCCCTAATGTCTCCTAAAGCTCCAGCATGCTGGTCACGCAGGGTGTGTTCCCACTAGACAATCCGGTACAATCCCAGTTTGAATGGGGACCAAATGCAACATTTCCTCCTTTGTCAGCTGGTGCAGTTTGCTTTCACACTCTGCTGTGTCAAACAAACCAAACCCAGTGAAAAACCGGTTTACTCACTCGCCTGTGGTGGCGCTGCACCAGGAATCACTGAAGAAAATTACATGAAAACCCCAAGAAGACATGAGCATAACTTCCTACTTTGAAAAATGTAAACAAAAATTGAGTTGTGTTAGATTTTAGCGGTTGTAGAATTTCTCCTTTGTCTTTGACAAAATACCACGAGCCATTTCGTTTTGGTTTTATTTACCCAGAATGCCCTGCGCTATATTCCGCTTCCTGCTTTTTGAGCAGACCAGGGTTCCCTTTTTTGTGTAAACATCAGAGTTTGATTGCGCATTCACACTTCCCCAAACAAACCGATCTTTCTGGGCAAATGTAATAGAAATTGATTAAAGCGGAGGGGAGGAAATAGACCAGAGGACAGACGAACAAAAGTAATGTTGTTGAGACCGGGATGATATGAAATTTATTGTGCGGTTCATCCGTAAAACTACACAAACACTAGCATCAACTACTCAGCCGCCCGCCGTGTTCAGTCTATCCACTTACCTGTATAAATAATCCCGCAGCGCTCTTCCCGCCGTTCGCTTTCAACCAGCAGCTCCGCATCGCCCCAGTCATTTTAAGGATTCTTACTGGTCCCCCGAAAACGATGAAAACCCGGGCATTATCATTAATCAATAAAATCCCCTCGGGCCGAACTTGAAAATTGGACGTTATGTTGCTATCACTTAGCTTTCGTCAACAACTCAGAGGCGGAAGTCAGAGCTCCGCGCAACGCAAGTAATGTCCCGGCCGGAGCACGGTGCGCTAAAGAACAAAACATAAATTAACGAAGCTTCGAGGCAGGTAAATCTTCCTCGAGGAATTTTAATAGTCGAGGTACTCAAATTATTCGACAAATCGTTTCAGCCCTAGTTGGCACACATTGAAACTGTGATCACAATTGTGATTCTAATGAAAATGTTTAATTACACACATGATGGGACTGTTTATGGTCTGAACCAGGATGGTTACTGAGCTGTAAAACACTCCAATGACTCAAACAGTACAGTGCGCCAGATCAGATGAGTTGGACAGAGTTTTTTTTTTCCCTCCTTCTTCTGGAGAGTTATGTGTATGGAGGTGTCGTCTGTGATGCCATATGTAGGACAGATAGTCCGCCTCAGTGGGATAGGAGCTAAACTCCTGGCCAACTGGAGCGATTTCCAGTCTGTGGAGAAGATCCAGATTGTGCATAAGGTGATAATTGCATGCGTTGCTCACTAATAGCTTCTGCTGATTCTTCCCTCTCTGTTCGTTGTTGGTTGTTTTGTTATTGTTTTTCTTTGGTACAGGAGAAGTTTTCTCTAGCTAGAACAAGGCGAATACTTCAAAGGTGCATCAGTGAGGATTTCTGACATGATTAAATGTGGAGGGAAAAAAACCAGCACAGATTTAAGAGCTTTTAAATGGATAGCGTACTTGGCACGGTTGAAATAAACGGATCCAAACGTCAGCTGTGACCTCAGGCTGGCCGTTCTGATGTGCGACTGTCTGAGCCAACCTGAACCTCTCACGCCGATGGGACAGACACGTTCTGAATCACATCCCTCAGTTCCAGCGAGAACACGGACACACTGATGTGTTGTGTATAAACTGGGAACATGGTGAGAATTCTCGGTGCCCAATGGAGCTGAAGCTGTCTTATTAATATCACAACCAACTGCTTTATTTTGAACAGAGAAATACACAGTGACAGGTCTGTTTTCATTCAGAGTTGAGGATAGTGCTTACTAAAACGTTTCTTTTCTGCAGCTAGTGGGAACTGCTGACTCTGTCTAAAAACTTGAAATGCAACTTTTGTGACAGTTGCTGGTGTAGATCTGTGAATCTTGGCTGAACTCAACAATGGGTTCAGTTACAATACTTTAGCTCGGTGTTTGATATGTGTTACATTACAGCAATGCTTATTGTATCTGGGGTTGGGACTTTAAAGTGTTGATGTCTATTAATTAATTACATAGATTTTCACACATTAAAGATTTTAACGCAGTTTTTACATTTTTTTAACATACAAAAGTCCTGAGCAAGAACCTTTGTATTCTCGTGTTTCTGTTTGCAGCAGTTATGCAATGAAAAGTAGGCTAACATCTGTGGGGGAAAACCAGGAGACGGAGTCGCTTCTTTCATTTTTGTCCCTTTTCTCAGACTCGCTGTGTTCTTTAATGTGCTGAATGTTTAAAGATGAAACTTGAACCCAGCATGATCAACTTCAGTATTAATATTAGAATGACATTGAGACAAACCTCATGGTATGTTACCATAGCAACATCACCTTTGGTTTTTAAACAGTCGTTGTATGTAGCTTTCCATGCTAACTGTTCAGCATGTATATATATTTTTTTGATGTAGTTTTCTGGTTTTGTTCTGCTGTGTGCTAGATCCGTACCTTTCAATTCAGAGAAACCTTTTCTTTTGCTTCTAAAAAAAAATTTGTCTAGAGCTGCGAAATAATATAGCTTATAAATATAAGCTAAATTAAATATTTGAAACCCGAGAAAATTAAATCTAATTGTATTTTTCTGATTTCGGAACAAAATGAATAATTTTACTTTTGCAAAAGGAATAAAGTGATTTATTTTGTATAATGAGGTCATTAGAAAATAAAGATGGGTTGCCCACATAACGATATAAAATGTATATATTAGAGCTAGAACTATTTACATTCTTTATATTTTAAAAGCCTTGTACCATTGGTGCCATTCTGTTGCAGATATTTTTTTGTAAATGTTGCATCAACATCATCCAGAAGTAGGACTGTCACCATAACACATATTCCTGGTTGATAAATTGTCCCGGACGTTATTGCGATAAACGTTAATATTGTTGTGTTGAGAGCATTTTCAAGTAATAATAATGTAAGAATAGTTTCTTACAGATCAATAAACTTTAAATTCTGATGAACATTTAATACTGGATCTGGAAGATATTTTAAATATCCCCAATAAAAAAGCAAAATGGAAGCAAAAAATAAAATGAATCATGACATCTCTGTAAACAACGGTCTCTTTCAAAATAAGGGCTACTTGAGACCAAATCACCAGACTGAAGACTTCTATCATCCAGTTTTTGGGAAAAAACTGGATGATACATTCAAGTGAAAATTATTGAGTTTGTTTTAATTTGTCATGTGATTAATTGATTTACGGATTATTGTGACAAGCCTGTCCAGAAGAACTGCTAACCCGCCTTTCTCCTACTGTAGTGTTTTCAGTTTTTGGCTGAATTTATTAAAATATGAATTAGAATCTTTGAGTGAAGTGGTTTATAATAAATTTTATAATTGCATAGCTCATAAAATTTTAATGCTCAGTTGCTGCGAATGTTATTTCGCCTATCAGTTTAAACCGACATGTGAAGCTGAGGCGCTCTATATTCGCTGTAGAGCTGAGCATGATGTCCAAGGAGCTCCCTGCAGCATTCCATCACCACTCATTGGCTTTCCTTTCATCAGCGCAGAACAGTAATGCTCTCTAGAGGGTTGTATTGGCAGTTCTAAAAGTGGCTTGTATCCACGTGTTTTCCGTTAAGGCTTCCGTTAAGAGTTGTGGATATAAACAGTGATCACATCCATCCAATCTGGCACACTTGTTGCTCCGACTCTACCGTGCTCGCGTTCCTCACGGGATCCCTTAACATATTTGTCATTGACAAATCAGATTTCATTCTGAGCCGTTTCTGACTTCTTCCTACGCAGATGCATATGAAGATATGATTACATGACGCCTTGAATCTTGTAGAATGTGATACAAACTAAGACGTTTTTTACACCAGTGGTCAAATGTTACTGAGATTCTTCTGTTTTGCTCAACATTTACTAGTGACATACATGATATCAGATTTACTCACACGCATCAGGACATTGCTCTCGAAGCTGCTTAAACTTTTACAATTTCAGGCTAGATGTTGAACGACACATCTCTAAGTTCACCTGGAAAAGTTATGCTGCATTTTGGGGCATCTTGAAATTTCACCCCAAAGCTGAATATCCCTAACTTTTTGAGGAGTTTATATTTAGGCTTATTTAGCCCTTTTGGTATTGTTAGACTTTTTTTTCCTTTGAATTGATTTTTGTTTATGCAGCTATCTACAGTATGTAGAGCTGGTTGATATATTAGATCATAGAATGTGTCGACAATCCGCCAAAGCAGAGAGATTGTGGGATCGTCTTTAGAGCACATTCCACGCATTGCAGTTCCCTGCTCTCCCCCAAACGCATCACTTTTGTTTTGTTCCTTTTCTTTAACCTTAATGAATAACTCTATGTTGCAGGGTTGATATGGTTGGTTGTCTTAATTACAATGGTATTGTATTTTGTTAGTATTCCTGTTAAAGGGGAGTTTTTCTCTCCACTGTCGCTGCATGCATGTTCAGTATCAGGGATTAGGAATGAACTGAACTTTGTCCTTGATTTTTTTTTTCTTCCTTCAAATGACTCTTTTTCATTCAAAACTATTATGTCAACGAATGACATGTTTGTTTTTAAATCGTAAATGATGGAAATAAACCAAAAATGTCTGAAATTTACTGAACTGTTAATAACAAGGATAAATTAGAATGTATGTCATTTACTGCACATCTGTTAAGTGCCTTAAGGTGATATTTGTTGTGAACTGACACTATTTAAACAAAATAAAATTGAAAAAATAAAAAAATTACATAATTTTTTAACATCTTTTAAAGTAGGTCTAGTTGACTGTATGTGTGAACATAACTTCCAGAAAAAATTTCCCTCCTGCTTTATGAATTTAGCGCCCAGTGCTCTAAGCAGCATTCTCTGCCTTTTTTGTCTTTCCCACACAGACAGCTGTTTGCTTTTTGAAAAAGAGCTGCAGCTGAACACATACACACACACACACACACACACAGGGGAAGCTGCAGCCTGCTGCCATCTGAATAGGGTTGTACTTTCACTAGTCTCTACTGTGAACGTCATTGTAAAACATCACAAATGCTTGATTGTTGGTGAAAACACAGACCTTTATATATATATATATATATAATAAATAATTGTTTCTTGAAGCTGTGAACATAAAAATAGGCCGCGATTTTTATATAACATGGCTGGCTGACTAACGGTATGATTCCAAGAAAAAGACGATGTTAGCAATATTGGTGAGAAGATTAATGAAAAACATATAATAGTATAAGCATTTTATATCAGTCTATCAAATTTAATTATTGATTAATTTTCGTTTTAAATATCCAATATACTGCCAAACTAATGAGCAGAACTTCATTTATCCGCCATTGGTAACTGAAGAGTGAGTGAGTTAGTTGATGCCACCAGCCTTTCTTAGCTCTGTCTTTCCTCTGCCTACATCCCCAGAATGCCATGCGGTTCTGGGTCAAAGTTCTGTGAAGTTATCAAAATTTTAAGCCATATTTTCTTTTGACATGGATCACGTGTCTAACACGATTGATATTATTGTTTTATCGCCCAGGTTAGAACAGATGTGTCGATGAGTATGACAACCTGACCAGTACACGTATTGCAGACAACAAGATTTAGCTTTTTTGAATCAGCTGTCTTTCTTCTTAATGTTGTTTTGTTCACAGCAGCTGCTCTCTCTCCAAGCTTGACTTTAAGTGATGATGGGAAAGTGCTGGATCAGCTCTAGCTTGAGCCAGAAAGATATCACTCGTAGAACTTCTCCCAGCAGACGGACTTCTACTTCTTAAAAAGTTAGAAAGAACAAGCTGCCTCTTGGTAGGAGATCTTTTTCAAACTCCAAGAGTTTTCTACATTAGGTCATTGAAAGAGGCAAATTGTCTGAGTGTTTCACATTTGCTGGCTAGCTTTCCCACTGGTTGATGATATAATGAAATGAAATGATTACCCCCTCCAACATATTTTCAGTCAGACATGCAGTGGCTCCAGTGGTGAGGAGCAGTGGTTGAACAGAAATGCTGGGAGAGATTCATGTCTTTCATTTCAGAGCAAAAATTGAGCCGTTGTTCTTGTTATTGACCAAAATTGAGGCAAATGGAAATGTGCAGTCAGGACTAAAACTTCTCACCATTTTAAATGTGTGATTTTGCTGGTTGTTTACTTACATAGTGGGATAGTGTACCAGTTTGAACTAAAGACTGTAGCATGAGAGACTCTAAGAGAAATCCTGTCACATTTTCCTCATGTTTGGCCTCAATGAATGTAGAAAGAGACGAGAAAAGGGGGATGGAAATGAGATTTTTGAGCCTTGCTGTGAAACTATGTGCTGCAGGGGCTGTAGGAGCACTTCCTGTTTGCTGACATGCCTCTTCATCAGGGAATGTTGAATTGTGGGACTGCAGTGCAGCTCTGAGCAGAGAGGCTGAGTAAGTTGTTGAAGCCGGTTCTCCTGCTAGGTGATCCTTAAAGCTTCTTGGTATTTTTGAGGTTTTTTTAAAAAGGGATACACAACTACTTGAACATGTTAACCTAAAGCTGTTGTGATTTTTCTATTAACTATATTAACACCTACAAAACGTCTGCATTGGGGCAAACTGCCTCAAAGTTTTCATGAACAACCCTGATCAGCTTGTGGCTTTCTGCTTGCTATATTAGCAGGAGCTAACGCCATTAGCAGGAATCAAATTATAACATATTTCTATGTAATGAATGGATGTTTAGTGAAAATTAAGCATCTTTAAATCTTTGTAACACAATATATTTGGGAAAATGATCCCGATGCTTACAGTAAGTAGCTAGAGTTAGAAACTGGAGCTCTTTGCTCTCCTTTCCAGTTAGCATTTCCAAGCACAGCTTTTTCAGCCAACTCTCTCCTCTTCATCCGTTTGGTTTCCCCTTCTTACTTCTACATTGCCTTCTTTTTCAACATGGTGCGGTTTAAAGTGAAGGGGCTCATCTTTCAATTTGCTAAAGTAGCTCTAAGTTACCTTAGCTAGCACCTCACATACTTCATCTACCCAGGATACTGCAGCATACACATGGCAATGACAATGTGACAATATTTTGTTTAAGTTTATATAAACTAAACAGCCGACAGTCTTTTTACTGTATTGTTTGTACATCTAAAGTAATTGTGTCTCACATAAAGTCTATTGTTACAACAAATTGTGGATCCCTTCAAAGGCTAAACATGACTCATTTACAGTTATATGAGCAGGATATTAGGGCAGAGGAGGCTTTATTTATGTTGGTGTTCTTTTTCAAACAGGGACAGGGAAAGTATAGATGGAAAATAACCCAACCAGCTTCTACATGGCGTGCAAAAACCGTGCAGCTTAATATTATTCCTCAACATACTTCTAGGGATTAAGTGCTGGAATTTCACATTTATATTAAAGACGGCTCAAAACATTTTTATAACTGACGGTGAACACTGTTGAAGCAAATGGGATGTTATGGTTCTGTTTAAATCAGACTGATGACAAATCACTAAAAGGGGGGAGAAATGAAACAAATTTTTTTATTTCATTTTAATTTTGTTTGGATTTTATCCCAAGTTTCAACATCAGAATGAAATGAAGACGTTTCATCTTTGCGACAAATATACAGTTATCAGTCTGACCTACCTTTCCGCTCTGTGTTGTCCAGTATATTTGACCATGCATGGTACTGTGTGTGTTGGCTGTAGGAGCCTGAGGCCGGGACGTCACATAGAACACGATAACATCGTGCCTGAACTCTCTCACATCCATCCCAGAGAGAGACCCGACTGGGAGGAGACCATCAGTGCCATGGTGAGACGCGCCATCATTCTCTACATACTCTCCTCCTCAAACAGCTCTGTTAATCAGTCATACACGCCTTACTTCATAAAAACCAAACAATAAAAAGTCATAAAACACATGTAAACATTGCAGTCCAAACATCATGTTTCAATGTTGAGCGTGGAAAAAAACCCAAGCTCAGTTCTAGAACACAAATAAAACTCTGTTATTTCACTGTTTTTAAAAATGCATCATTTCAACATCGATGTTCTCTAACAAGCCCCTGAGGCTTCACAGAACAGCTGGATTTATTCTCAGGTTAAATGGCACACAGCTGGACTCTAATTACTTATTAGGTGCCTGTGGTTGTTCTGGATTTTAATTTGGTGTGTCAGAATAAAAAGGGACAAATATGCCACACATATGCGTGAACCACAAATCAAGTCTCCTTTAATTTGCACGTCATATTTATGCACTTCTTTGCTTTGTCTGTCGAGTAAAATCTAAATTAATAGAAAATGGGGGAAAGTTTCAGCAGTTTGGAAATGTTGGCGAGGTATTGTAGTCATTAAAAGGTCAATTATTTCAAACCCATTTTTTATTCAGCTCAGTGCAGTTCATTGGGAATAGTTTTTCTATGTGAAACCCAAAATGAATCTCTGCCATTGTCTGGCTGTGTTTCCCTGTTCTGTCTCTGGCTCCCTTGCCGTCCCTTTTACTTGCTGCCAGTCATAACCTCCTCAGCATCTGTTTATAAAGCAGCAGGCCGACGAGTTTTAACTTCCATTCCTCTTCGTCTCCGCTCCTGAAACAGCGCCTTAGATTTCTGATCAACTCGACTCCGAACCGCTTCAGACTCTCTGCCATCTTCCTGCAGCCCAACTTCACCCCAACTCCGGTGCTGGTTTCATTCAGCACGCAGCATCATTCATTATTTCCTTTCCTCCCCTGGTTTTACTGCGGGCCTTGCATCTCGCATCAACAGCACAGTGAAAATGAGGCCGTCTCCATGGTAACACGCTGAGCCACCCGTGGTCGGCGCGTGGTAAGAGCTTTCTCGCAAGTGTTCGCTTCGATCCGGCAACAGACAGAGAGACCAACACCAACCTCACCAAGCTGATGAATATTGATCAGAGAGGCGGGGCTTTTAATTCTTCATGTTGGCTCATCTCTGGTCAACATTTGAGAGTAGAGCGGCTATGAATTGGGCTGGCATAAAATTCTGAATGTCTCCAGTGGCTCCAGGAGGTGATATTAAGCAACTTGGTGTAAGCTGTTACACCAACGCCCTGTTGCACTGGGGAGCAGAGAAATGGAGCAAAATGCTCCCAAGGCCCAGCGGGCTAATGGTGCAGAGCTTTACACCGAACATGGCACAGGATGTGGTACTTTGATCTGAGCTTCCTGACGGAACTGGAATCTGCAACTTTCAGGCAAGATGCAAATTTGAACTCTTGCTACTTGTTTTTATCAAAGAGGGAGCAGTTCAAAACTCAGACTGGCACAACTCGCACAGATGATTGATTAGAAACCCAAAACTAGATCATAATGACTCACTAGTGGAAGGGTGCCCAAAGTCGGTCCTCGAGGGCCGGCATCCTGCAGGGTTTAGTTCTCTCCCTGGAGGTAGTAACAACCTGTTCAGCATGTCAATGTTCTTCTTAGGCCTCTAACGATCCATCATTTGATCCAGGTGCATTAAACCAGGGAGAGAACTAAAGCATGCAGGATGCCGGCCCTCGAGTTCCTACTTTGGGCACCCCTGCACTAGTGTGAAGCTTAAAGGGGCAGTATTATGTATTTTCCAGGCACATTAAACAATCAAGTACTGTGTTTAGTTATTATACAAATGCTATGCATCAAACACAATTTAAAAAAAATTTGACTACATAACGTCTTGAAGTTGGGCCTCTGTTTCTTTGAGAACTCCTGGTCTTTCTGAAACTCGACCTTCAGGAAGTCATCACAACATCGCTCATTTTACCAACGTTTCCCTGAGAAGTAGCTCTTAAAAGCTCAGCAGACGCACAGTTCCACCAGTTGTTTGCGAATTGCTTCTTGCTAGTCTGAAGGAGCTGAGTGGGGGAGGAAGAGGGCGGGGTGCTTTGTGAGCTGGAGTTTAGAAGCTGCAGGTCCGAGGAGGATCTTTGTCTTAAGCTCAAATAAGCTCAAAAAAGTCAATTTTACACAAAAGTGTAAAATTGATCCACGTTTAAGGTAAAAGAGTGTCTAGCATGAGCTGATTAGCAAGATGGACAAAATTCTTAAATTAAGTAAATTTATAAATTTAGAAAGTAAATTTATTTTTTTAATAAATTTACAGAAAAATGAAGTACTTGGAGAAACAGATAGAAAAGAAACGATACTGCATGTGTTGTTTCATCATGTCACTGAACTGCAGCAGTTACTGTATTAGATCTGATAGATGTAAAAATCAACAGTACCCTTATTGTCATACGTTAGTATGACGTGTCACTGACTCGGCGCCAAATTTGACACCAAGTCCATCTCGAATACATCGTTGTTGCAATATCAGTGTTTACAATATTCATATCGCAAAGGGATGTTTGGATTACAATAATTGTATTCCAATATATATAGATTATACTTTGATGATGGAAAATGTTGAAAATGTACGTGGGCTTAGCTTATTGCTAAAGATTGTTTTGACCTTTTTAGGTCATTCTGATTACTGTTGTCGTAATCAGTAATGATTACTGATTACTGATTAGTAATCAGTAACTGATTACTTATCAGTAACTAATCAGTTACTGATTGGTGTCAGGCGCCTGGCACGCCTGACACCTGACGTGCCAGGCGTCAGGTGTTATTTTGTACCATCTAATATGGTCAAGAAAGAGAAATTAATAAGTGAATTGAGAAGAGTTTTCAGTTAAATGTTAAGGGAACTGCACAATTAACTCACAGATGTGAGAAACACCATGAAGGAGGACGCCAGGACAGATTACTGAACAGCAGGCTGGGATAATTTACAACAATTGGTTTGTTTGACAAAAACCTGATTGCACCGATGTCCATTGTCCTTAAAGGAACCTGGTTGTCCACTGAAGGACTTCAGCGTAATGTTATGTGTGGACAGAAGGACTAACTGCATGCTGAAAAGTTAACGCTGCAGTGCTTAAAACAGCCTGTTGGCTCTGTCAGCTTCATGCTGTGAAGACCTTGGGTAGAGGAGGTGCAGAAAGTTCCAGCTGACTTCATCTGCATACCACCTTCACTGTCACACCGTCTGGCTGTCGGGTCACAAGCTGCTTACAAGAAACTTTCCTAAATAACAATCTCTGCTTTCTTAAGAGCTCACATAACATCTACGGCTCAGTTTTCACTTTGTTTTTCAAAAACAAACCAAAAAAGAGAATTACTTCTGCTTTCATTTGTATTTCCTGTAGTTTTATTTTTGTCTGGCAATCAGCGACTAAAAATCAATCACTTTCACTTAAATTATAAAAATCTACGGCTATTTCTTGACTATGTATTTACAACACGTTATGAGAATCTGCTGCATAAATTGCACGCATTACACCCGATACAGCTAAGTATAAATCTGATTGGTATTGAATGAAGTTATTTAGGTTGAATTGGGCAGAATATTAATATCATGCAGTAGTTGATGTCTTTCTTTTTTCTATATCATTCATTCTGATTAGCCATGGTTTACGTATCTGTTTTTTGGACTAACTGGCAGATAAATTTGCTTCAGTGTCCTCATATGCAGCTTGTTTTACGTTTCAAATAGCAGTATGGACTGCAACAGAAGAGAGAGATGGTTCTACAAAGTACACTACAATTTTCAAATTTTATTTCTAAAACAATTATGTAAAGTTGTCGTACTAAAACATTTATATTAATAGACACTTAAAGCTAAATACCTAATGTTGTTTTGGGGGTATAAATACTTTTACAAGTCACTCTAAAACTTCCATGTTTTTTTTTTCTGGATGTGCTTCACTAAACACAGAAACAAGACATTCTGCAAAAAAAAAAAACAACTTTGTTCTTTCTCAGTCAGATGACATAACTGCTTATTCAAGCAGCTTTGACACAAGATCATGGGATGTATTTCTGCAGAGTTTACAGAAGTAACTTCCACAGCATCTACAACTGACCTCTTGACCTCCTCTGTTAACTGAGCGTACATATGGAGGTAGCGGGTGATCCGTACCAGCCGACTCCCTCACCAAATCATTGTTTCAATAATCTCATTTGATCTGAATCGGCAACTTGCACACAATTCACTAGAAAAGTGTTGACCGTGCCTCATAGCTGTAGTATGTCTGTACCAGATAAATGTTTATGCACACATATCGCTAATATTTGTGCTTCTGCTGGTTTGAATTTTTTATTTTCTTTTTCAGGCACGAAGTGCAGAGATTCCTGAGCTAAGGGCGGAGCCCCTCATTCGCTCCAGCAGCAGCAGTACGGCCAGCATGAAGGTCAAAAATGTCAAGAAGTGAGTAATCACACACCCCCACACACGGGCTGTATATTTTCCTGGATGTGTGCTCCATTATATCTTTGTCCACCATCTGGAAAGAACATATTTCTTACATTGCTTTTTCACAATAAATTAAAAGTATAACTCATTTTTAGAAAAGAACCAGTGTTTTAATTTGAGGGGTTTTTTTAAATCTCAAAGAAAAGTTGAGTTCTACCAAGTTATTTAAAGATAAAATCAAATCATCTTGTTTGGACATTATAGCATTTAAAACCACAAATTTCTTCCAGAGATTTCTGCCAGCTTAAAGTTGATAAAAATGGCTACTCTGGTTAAGTGATAGTAAATTTTGTCATCAACAGAGAGATGTAGAGCTGCACCAGTAACACTGACTTATAAAAGAACTAGTGCCCTGGTACAGAGGCTTGAGGAACACCTCATCCCTTGTTACCATGGCCGTTCTGTATCTAAACAATCTGTATTTCTGTTGTGTTTCCAGACTTTCCTTCACCAAGGGACATTTCCCAAAACTGGCCGAATGTGCCCACTTCCACTATGAAAATGTTGATTTTGGAACAATCCAGGTACAGTCCTGACACTTCCACTGGAATTTCTTCACCATGCTTGTGACTCTTCTGATTGCACACATCCTTACTGATGAATAGTGGGTGTGACACATGCCGGTTCTGTTTCGGTTTCTAGATTGTTGAGCGTTTCTGTCTGCTCTTTCATCTCAGATTCATTTGCTTCCTAAATCGGAAGTGAATCAAAAGGGATTTAAGTGTTTCTTATAACCTGGACATGAATGATATTGTGTCTGGAGGTATCTTTGTTTCTGGCCTTGGTTCTTCCAACAAATACGTTCATCTGTTTAGTTTAGATCATTCTTCAGCTTTTAATGTTTCCTTGTGTATTATGGGCTATTATTCCTTTTTATTTTCCTGTTGTTTTCCACTGTTTGTGCTCCTGCTCTGCTGTCATATTTAGTGCTGTAAGAGAACATCCGTGGTGCATTTGGAACGCTGCATGTAAAATAGGGCAGAATAGAATAACATCCGTTGTCGACTAATTCCATGTTAGCATTCAGGGGGTAAAAAAGGAACGGCTTAGTCTTTTAAAATTAGCTGTTGTTCTCCAGCCTTAACAAAATGCATCCTGGGATTGTTTCTTTTTCCAGCTTTGACGGAGAAAGCAAAAAAAATAAATAAAAAAACTGTGACGGAAATTGAGAGCATGTCCTATTTCTCTGTCCCAACACCGCTCCTCTCAGTGTGAAAGTGTTTTCTTTTTCTCCGAATCTATCAGCCATATACTGACTGATTACACCACTGAGATTCGTACCGTTTCCTGCTGTATTGTTATGATTTTAATGAACCAGTAGGGGTCAGCAGTGGGCTAGATTAATTGCAGTAAAGCAGGAGAGGTACAGTAAGTGGCTGCAGGTTATTCATTGCTGTCTCCTAACTGCACACATAGAGAAGATGTTAGAGCTGCAGGGTGCATCTAGGTGTTCCTGTTAGTGTCCCAGCTGTGGCTGCTGCTGGTGATTGGTCGCCTTCACACACTTTGGTGCAAAACTGCTGTCATGTATCTGTTCGTCTTTGCTTTACCACGTTGTCATTTTGCCTCCCTAATGAGCAAACAAAAGCTCGAAGTCTGTAAAAAGAGATTAAACACTCTGTCAAGTTGGTTAGTTTCTGTGTTTCATATTTAATATTTCTACAACCGAACACATTTGATTGGTAAAATGCCTGGTAACTGAAGCTGTGTATTTTTTGGAGTGATGACATGACACGAACAGCTCAACTCCTCTGCTGGCAAGAAACATGGCTGCTGATTAGCCTACATGACGCAGTGGTGAAGTTTGATTTTCAGGGTTCAGTTTCTCCCGCCAGTCATCAAATGCTGAACAACTAAAGGAAAATAAATCATCAGAAAAGGCCAGAGTGGACTTTGGATATACTTTCAACTGTAAAATCCACATTAGTATTTTCACTCTGAGTCAAGACTTTCAGACTTGATGTGAGATCTGTCCTGGACGGCGTTTAGACTTTACCTCAGCTTTGGGTTTTGGCCCCTTTGTTGGAAGATTTTTTTTTAATTATTATTTCTGTCTGAAAAAATAAGTAATCAGAAGAGCTATGAGTCAGAGCAATGCTTCCATGGAAAGCTCTTTTTACATTCAACTTAGAACTTTGTTTTGGTTGCAGTTAAAGTGGCTTCAAAAGTATTCAACTTTTCCACATTTGGTTTCAGGTTAAAACCAAAAACATTAATGTTGTTCATATTCTAGTACAAAATGGCTCATAACTGTGGAAGGAACAAGACAGTCGGGGTGAAGCGATTAATCAAATTGACTAAATTTGTAATTACTGGAGTATAAAGACTTTAAAAAAGTATATTTGCTGAAAAACAACACCCTCAAAGCAGTAATACAGCCAAAACTCAACAGAAATATATATATTTAGCATTTAAGATAATAAAAAAATATTGTCTGTAAATGTGTTCTACCCATATCTACTCATGGAACAGTTTTAACTTTGTCTGTTCTAATTGTGTAAAAAACATCTTAAGTACCTTTTGCTTTCCTATTATTAATTGGCTAATGCAAAAATTTATCTACAGATGACCAAGTGTACACTATGTCGTTGAATTTTTGGCAACAAAATCATCTTTTTGTTTAAAAAATGAACTGAATTATTATTCTTTTAACATATTTCTAATATTGTATAAAAAGGCTTAAATGGTTACATGAAAAATCTTCAATATGTTCCAATTTGTTTCTCCAATTAATCAATTAATCATCTGAATAATTGATGGATTGTTTATTGCAGATTTTTCAAAATCCAAATCTAAGGAAATCTGAGGTTTGTCTTTTAACAGAGTTTAATCCCCCTGAATCGATACGCCGTAAAACCTCCGCCTACTGCAGTTCCAGCTGCTGGTCTTGTTTTCTTGTTTCTGCAATACATGATGATTGCTTGTAGCTCATAATGCAGTTCTGTCATAAAATCCCAGTATAATAGAAAACGCCTGTGGTTGTAACATAAGCTAATGTGGAAAAGTTCAGAGTTGTGAATGCTTTTGCAGGTTTTTCTTGTATTACTAAATGCTAAGCAGTGTAGCATTTTGTGGTATTCCCTCCTTACCTGATCTACTGCTTTCAGCTTTGCTCAGTTTTTTCTAAAAATTCTATATTTTATTCTTCCTTTTGTGTAATCTTTTCTCCTGCTGCAGCAGTAATTGTGAAATCTTGAACTGATTGGAGCCGGTTTTCTCCAGTGTAATTTTTGCGTTTACCTGCAGCTGCACTCCTGGAGTAAATTGCACACTGCAGTCCTGTCATCTTGGCAGGGCCCGCTCCCAGTGTGGCCACCTTATTGAGTTGCAAACATGTTATTTCACATGTGGTTGGAGGTAAAGTGCACTCTCACTGTCAGTGCACATGTGCTTTGTATTGTGCAATTGTAAATGCTTATAGACCGACAGTACATTGATGCTGCAGCTTATTCTAGCAGCATGTCCGAGACCTAGTTAAAGTCTCCTAGCTTTTTTCTGAAAATAAATTGAACCCATTTATTTTCAGAATAATCTTTCATGGAGCTTCTTTGAAGAATCCTTCTTTAGAAATGCAGGTTGAATGCTAATATTAGTTAACGTTCAATCCAAATTAAACGTCTGTGCTGCTGCGTCGTGTTCAGCATCGAGACACTATTTTAGCTTTACTGATAGGCTAACTCCATTCAGCTTGACTTGAACACAGCAACAGTCTTTTCCAGCGTCCTATCAGATCATTTTTTTATCCCAAGAGAAGTAGCTTTGTGCAGCTTCTCTTAACAAGCAACTCTGTGTTGCATGTGCGTCAGATTCACGAGCGTACCACAAAGGTTCAGGCTGGAACATTTGGAGGTAAACAATAATAAAGGAGATTAATTGCGTTCAAACTTTTCATGCGGTAATATCTAAATCATTTACTACTGAAAAATTAACATGTTTAGCTGGAACACTAAATACAACAGTCATTTTCTCACTGGAAATTTTTTCTTCTTTAAGATTCTAAGAATATTATTCATAAACATGTCCTTTAGAGCTCCATAGGAATCCCTTCTCTTGTTCCTTCGACCTGGAGCAGTGACGGCACTCTGGCTAATCTCCTCCGCTTCCTGTCACTCTTCCAGGCCTGAGACTGCATTAAACCTGCTGATAGACCTCCTCACAATAACTTTATTGACTTCAGTAATATCTCTCCGTGCCAGTCGGCTTTGCTCTTCCACGCAGCAAATCTGCAGCCGGACATTTTCCCCGTCCTGTTGCCGATGGCACACAGAGCTCAAAGCTTTCAAACATTTTATTACTAATGGACACTATCATGTAAACTGGTGCTGTCATCCACTGTTTGCTCTGCCAAGCCAGCCTGTAGTCCTGACTTGTCCACAGATGAGAATATTGGGAGAATTTTGCTTTGCATCCTCATTTTTATAAGGTCCTTGGAGAAGAAACATGAACTACCTTACATTCACATTTTCTGAAATGAAATCAGTTCTGATAATTTGCAGTCCAACCCATCGGTCTTTTTCTGACTGATACTGATTACTGATTTTCTTCCTGGTCTTACTGGCCAATTTCAATTTTCTTAAGAGCCACAAAATATACCAACAAATTTGCTTAAAATTGCTTTAACTCCATAACTGAAGTTAACTGCAAAACAAAGGATAGGGTAAGTTCCTTGATGGAGCGAAATCCTGTTTAAATTCAATAGAAAATAAAGCAGATAAAAAACTTGCTTGACTCTCTAAAAAATGAACTAAGTTGTAAATAAAGACCCCAGTGTCATCAGAGGGAGATATTTTGACACTTATTTACATCCTCATGTGACTGCAAGAAAATAATTGGCTGAGATATTAAATCTGTAATGTGCGAGAACAAAAGGGTTGGAATTCGATCCGATAGAAAACAACAATCATGACTGAGCTAACAGCTGTGATGGAGTTTCCCCTCATGTTGACCGCAGTGCAGCAGTCAGAACGGGTGTCGGTCAGCCAGAGCAGCAGGTTGCGTGTATGAAAGCAGCCATCCATGTAATGAAGACTGGCACCCACAATCCCCTAACTCTCTTTTTAGTGTACAGCTAACATGTCTTCTACCTTCTGATTTGTTACATAACGTCCATTTTATACATCTTCAGCCATCATCTGCATTTGTGGAAGACCGTCCCACAGTGGGACCCCATTCATTATTTTTAATACCTCTTGATAGCGAACAGCTTTCAGCCTTCAGAAAAAGGGTCAAAAGCCAATAAAGAGAATCTGATTTTGTAACTCTAGATATTAATATCTGGAGTTATTGGTGAGATTTTGTCTCTTGAGAAGGTGAGAGCCTCGTTCTCTTATGTCAAACCCATGTGTCACATGTCCATCCAGAGGCCTGGGAGTGATGTAACTATTAGTCATTCTGCTCTCGGTGGGGGAAAACAAAAGCTTGGCCAGAGCTCGGTCTTTGTGCCTCGTGGTCATTGTTGAAAGGTTCTTAAAGCTCCACTGCGGACAAAGCAGCACAAAACCCAGCACTCATTAGGCACTGTTGTGGTCGATGAAAACGGGCTCAGCGTTGATGTTTTTCAGTTTATGACATTATCTGTTCTACGCAAACCTCCATTCCTGAGTTTTAGGAGTTTATTCCATGACAGAGCTTAGTCAATCAACAATAAGCATGACCTGCTCACACTGTCCCGTTTGCTCTGTCTTCTTGTAACGTTTGCAAACTGAGTAGACTGATTTATTACCACCAGCTCCGGTGGGAAACGTGCTTAAATGTTGGAATGTTTTAACTGCTGAGCCGGCTGCTTGGAGGAACTGCACTTCAGGGGGCTGATAAGTCATCTGGAAGACCGCTACTCTGCTTTACCTGACTCATCAACATTATTTGTGGGTCAAGAAAATTGCATTTTAAGTTGTTGTTTGGTTTTTTTTCATTGTGCTTTATCTGACACAACAGGATAATAATGGATGGTTGCCACCAGTGTGCAGAATGGCCTGAATTAGCACTATGCACATATCGACTGTATACTCTTTGCACTTAGCTTAGGTGGAAATCCATTTCAGCCCCACTTAGTTCCCTTTGCAACAAAGGTTAATCTGTGTTAGATTGTGCTCCAGCTATCCTTACGCAGAGCTGTGTATGCACACCTCAGTAATCAGATTTATTTGGTGTCCCTGCTCCAAGCTATGATCTCACCCCGCTTTCCAAAACCTCGCTCTGTTTAGATTCCATTGCACTCCTGAGCCCTATTCCCAATCCATTTTTATAGCTTAAGTAATGATTTTAGATATAGCCCCTTCACACTTCCTTCTGCAGCTCCCAGTCACTGCAGCAAAGGCCTGCAGGCGGCCTGATTCTACCTCCGCCTGCTCTGCTCCTCTGCAATCTGACAAACTGCCGCCGTTATTCTCCGTACTACAAACTGCCATCCACACGGCTTTAGACTCTAACCCCATGGTGTGTTCACGAGTCATTTTTCATAGAAAAGCTTTTCTAATTGACTTCTTCAAATCAAAGACAAACGTTTAATACACATGCAGAAAAGTAAGTTGCTTAAAGCTGACGTATGTAACATTTATAAAAAAATAATGTTTGACATATTTATTAAAACTGTCAGCATGTCGTAACAGTTTGCTATGAGACAGATGGTTTGTGACAAGATTGATTTTGTCTCTGAACTTCTACTGTTGTCTGAAGAAATGCACCACTGCTGAGTCGTCCCGGCCGAAATCAACCAATCAGAGCCAGGAGGACGGTCTTACCTCTCCCAATCATCCTCATGTACAGTACTTGCTGCTAAATGTGCCAATGATGGAGAAGCAACTTACTGTTGCAGAAAAGCAGTTTATCCACTGTCATCGGTGGCCATGCTAACTAGCCTGAGCAATTTGACAAGCTGTGCTAGCTACTGGTCCTGCTGTCTGCTGTTTGTCTGTGTCCAGTAACTTTACTTGTAGTGACTGCCAGACACTCCAGTAATTGTCTGTTAACCTGTTCCACTCGGAGAGCTACGGATGGAGAGAAGCTGATATAAAAATGCCCTTAATTGTTTTTTCTAGCCTTCCTGCTAAAAGGAGAGGTGACAACATATTTTTTGTGTGTGAGAAGCTGCTGTAGACTTAACTGTTTTAAAACAGAGAGAAGATTATGGATTTGAGACTTTACACTGCTTTTAGCATTTTAAATTAGCAGTATTTGGTGTTATAAACTGTAAAAATCCATCTCCCAGTGAATCTATTTGAGACTAGGTAGAACCTCTCCTTAACTGAGATCTCTAAAAAGATCTCCGGACTGCGTAGGAACCTTTTACTAAGAAAAAATGCATTCCAAATCCCAACTTGCACTGTACTCTTAAAGGGTTCTTGGCAAGTAAATTCCAAATCAGTACAAACATTTGAGTGTTTTTTTCTAGTAAAAGTTTAGACAATTAGATTTAGTTTTAAATGTGCATTCTTGTCTTTAGTTAAAACAGTTTTTGTACCCATAAGCAGCGTGGGTACACTTTATTAGGTTTCCTGGACATCATCAGAGCGATTCCTGTCCAACCTGTCTTTTGTGTTGCGCAGCAGTGGGCTGAGTAAACTGGGTCATCACTGGATTATCATTTGATTTTCATAAGCAGACGTATAGTAGTGAGATTCAAAGCTGTGCCGGGGCAGCTGGGGTGAGCAAAATCTCAGCTAATGGTAATGCACAGCTTGCTTTGGCCCGGCAGCGAGTGCTGTCACTACGCCTGTTTTCCACTGCACATGTTGAGTTGCAGGGGGAGATTTTGGGTTTCAGAGACTGAAGTTCAGGCCAGCTGGGATGGTGTGCTGGTTAAAATAAATTTTAGGAATAATGTATGGATCTTTTAAAATTCTTCTGGGGGGAGATGAACAGTTTTCTTAGCATTCAGGCAGTTTACACAACCCACTGTGCATAGATTGATGAGCATATAGCGAAAGGAATGTCAGGATTGGGGAAAAAGTGTAAAGCCTCTTGAGCTGCTGCCGTGGAGACAAGTTGGTGAGCGGTATGGTACTGTTAGGGTGGAGCAACTGGCGTCACACAATACAGTTTATGCATTGGAGGACAGTAAGCCATCACTGCTTGAAACAAGCATGAGACATACTACTGAGTCACTTTATCCTTGCTTTAGTATGATGCCACGTTAGGCGGTTGTGTTAAAAACCCGCCTGCCCAATGAGAGTCCAGCTGGCAGTGGAAAGGTTCTCCTGAATACACCGGACCATAAATTATGGTACAGAGATCAATGTTGTGCCATTCATTTTAAACAAGGCCAATATTGCTCACCTAACTTTTTTTTTTTTTTTTTTTGAAGAATGTTTTAAAAGTTTCTTATGACTAAGTTTTTACAAAATGTTTTATGAAGGTACAATTAATGGCACCAAGAATCAAAGCGAAAAGACATTTAAAAATGGTTTACCTGAAACTGTTTATTGGGAAATATGAACTAGATAAAAGCTCAGTTTATTTTTTTTCCGTTTCTTCCAAACAGTCATTAATCATCAGTTAAATGAACCTAATTCTCTATTAAACTCCAATGGAAACACTGGAGCACAAAAGTTTATGTGATCAACAACCAGATGTTACTACAGGTGGAAAAGATGAAGAGGGTGTCAGGAAGTTGTTGGAAGATGTATGTTGTACTGACTTGTTGCGTGAACAAAGATATTCATGTGTGATTTTAATCATAATCACATCCATTATTTAATGGAAACATCGCAATTGTGAAATTGTTTGTTTGGGGTTTTTTTTTTTTTACGAAATTGGAATATCAAATCTTTGCACACATTTGTCATGAAAACGCAGCATTTGTCCTGTATTGGACTTAAAACCTATTTGGTTGTCGAATCTCTCAACGTTCATCTTGATTAGTTGAATAATGAACTTTTGAATGAAGTCTTGTCTCAATGTTTCTCATTTTCCTGTTGGCTTTTAAATCGCTATCTGCAGAGTGAATGGCAGAAAGTGTTCTTCAAGACTTAGGATCACAAACTGTGTATGTATCCATATTAGTATACGGTTATGGTGATGGAGAAGAGTAGCCTCTGACAGTTTTAACATATAAACAGATTGTTTCTGAGAAATTAATTACATCTACAAGCTTAGATCCAAAAAATGGGAAACTGGTGGTGGGAATTTTTAGGCTCTTGGTGTGTTGGTTCGATTATGACTCAGAAGGTTAAGATGCGATTATAAATAAATTGTTGACACCTCCACCGTATGACTCAACATGCTTACTGAATATGTAAGGTTATGATGACATAAGAACTCGTGGGAATGGCTTTCCATGCATCCTATTTTAGAGCTATTTTATTTGCCTGTTACTTTGAGCTTTAGATTGGTTCTTTAATAACGTAGCTCTGAGGTGAAATGTTACATCTAGAGTTGGGATGCAACAATATGACAATTTGGGCCATTATCAATACCCGGTATTATCATCGCTGTTATGACTAACTGATATTTACCAATATTTTATATATATTTCACGAGCCTTTTGACATCTTGAAAAAGCTCCCCATAATTCTGTCCCGTATCACTGCCACATGCCACAAACAAATACCACATGACCAACCTCCTCCATTACCCCTCCAGAAACAAACAGCAACATGGAAATAAATATCGGTTGTTGATTTTGGTCCAGTTTTATCATTTTTTACTATGACCAATATCGGCTGATACCAATGTGTTATAATCGTGCATCCCTAATATGAGGAGCGCCATACAAAAGCCCTGATTCTCAACAACGTTTGGTGGCCATGTGTGACAGAATGGACACTGGAATTATTACACCCTCCCCTCCCTCTTTTTACTTTATTTAAAAGACTAGACTCTTAAGCTGCACGTCTCCTACTTGAACTGAGATGTATTAAACTGCAGTTACAGCAGTTCGCCACCAGTTGGCACATGGAGCACGGTGAGCGCTCCTGACTCAGCGGTAACGGCTGGTCAGCGGAGGCGCTCACTGTCGCTCTTGTCTGTGTTAACAGGTAATAATATCAATTAGCGCTGCTATTTATATAAATTGTCTTGTATAGGGGAAGTGAGCTAGAGTAAGGTAATTAGATATTTGTGTGTAAGTTTTGAATAAGCATTTTTTTAACCTATATTGTAAATATTTATTGACTAAGCGAGCCAACGGCAATTTAGTGCGGTAACGGCTGGTCAGCGGAGGCGCTCACTGTCGCTCTTGTCTGTGTTAACAGCGTTCAGGAAATAAAAGAACCTGCGAAAACCACACTGCTTAATCATTAAGTGTGCAACACGTGGATCCTTCACCGTAATTGCTGGCTGAACTTTGCAATCATCTTCACCTTTTCAGAGTTTGGTAGAATCTTTATCATCTAGCTTTACGTGCTTTCAATTCAAGATGGCCGATAACATCAGGTGTTTTATTCCTACCTCTTGTTTGCCCATGTCCCCATCTCTATGAATTACAAATAGATTTTATTCCCCCATCCTTGTATGAAACCTAATACTTTTAATGATGCATTATCTTTTTAACTATAGATATGCAATTTTGAACACTTTGTGCCTATTCTGTTGGCTCTTTGGTCCCAGACACCAGCTCTCAACTAGACTCATTGGGGCTAAACGGCAGCGCACTTTTATCATGTTTTACTATGACTAATATTGACTGATACCATAGAGCAAAAAGCACAGGTATCGTTTTGTATCATTTTGTCAAAACAAACCAACATAAACTTCCTTCAGTGGATGTATCTAACGATCCATTTAAGTAATCGTTTATTGTATCAATTACTCTGACAATCGATTAATCAAATCGGCCACTCAAGCCTCTCTTGTATTATACATTAAAAGATAAAAATAGACCAACAATTCAGTTCCTATTTTAAATAAGAAAAGGAACAATGTGTGAGTTTGATCCCAGCTCTCCTTCCTGTGTCCAGTAGTTCATGTTGTCCACAAATCTGCTGGTGAATGCTCGTCATTTTGCCTCGTTGCCCCTTGTGGCTTGAGTTGTTTTGTACTTTTATACCAGACAAAACATGCTATCCTGTGAACAATTAAAAATCCATATCAGCTCTGCAAAAATAGTTTTAGTAATCAATTATGCCATCTATTATTCTGATAATTAATTAGATAAAAACATTGGCACATTCTTCAGAACCTGGAGCTTTTTTAATACAATATTTGAAATACATTAAAAGATGCAAATAAACAAATAATCTGATTCCTTTTTTAGACAAGAACATAAACATTTATTGCTAAATGAAGTAACAGCTTTCCTTTAGTGAATGCTTCATCATTTGTAACAAAGGATGCGTGTGCAGCTAAAAAAATACTTTGACCGTTGGGAAAAGCTCAGGTCTTTCTGCTTGACTTAACGTCAGTACAACTGATCTGTTGATTATATTTTGTATTAATATTTGGAAAGCAAACGATCTGCTCAGAGTACCTTCTTTCTTTAAGCAAATGGCTTTTTTTTGAGTCTGTGTACTTCAGTTAATGACTAGTTGATTACTATATCAGTTGACGATTATTTCGATAATCAGTTATTGCGATTAATCGTTTCAGCCTTACTGTGTTTGTGCCGTTACTGCAAAGATTCAAGATGCTGGCTCAAATCCAACAATCTACTCCATATTACATCCAAGCAGTTCTTTGCTTACATTACATGCTCTGATATCATGATGCTGATTGTTCAGCTGCAGGTCTGGCAGTTGCTCTTTGTGATCTTGTTTGTAATTGGTTGAGATGTTGGGCTGTGACCGGAGCAAAGGGCTGCTGAGGTCATATATTCTGTGGATGTTTGTGGCCATGGTTATTTTTTGCAGTAGCCTGCTCTCTTGCAAAGGCAGCTGAAACTAAGGCTACGCAAAGTCTCAGTTATTAAAAAGGTAGTCCCTGGTCTGCACATGTGGAAGGACAGAAAGCACCCCCTCCCTTCATGTCCTCTTCTTCTTTTTGGAGTCTCTCTTTCTCTCTCCCTCCATCGTTCTTTGTCCTGCGAACACACAAACTGGAGAAGGGGTGAAGGGGGAGAAGTGGGAGGGGTTAGCCAGCATGTCAGAGACGTGGGGGGCGGGAGAAAAAGCGAGTGAATTGCATGTGGCAGAGGGACACAGAAAGCAGACGGTCAGGTCAGCCGGGAACAAAACTAAACAAAAACATCTTTTCTTTTTTTCTTCTTCTCTTGATTACGTGTAACCTCTTCTTCGCTGCTGCTGAGCAGATTGGGTGTCATACTGGTGCTGGGTGCGAGCCATCAGAGAGAGGACGCCAGCTAGAAGATGAACGTTTAAAGAAAAAAAATAAAAATGAGAATGGGATATCACAATGGTTGGATGGAGAAGAGGGAAAAATGGAGTAGATGAAAGCTGTACCCACTGAGGAGTCCAGCAAACATCTCCACCGCCGGTCGCCCTCCAACACCAGCTGCTGATGATATTATTGTCTCTGAATCGCACGCTAGGAGAGCTTGTGCTGTAACTGGAAAGAGAGCGCAGAGCTGACAGTCGGACCCTGCTGCGGGAAAACAAGGCCCCTTCATGTCCGTCCTCTCTGTAGAGAAAGACGCAGTGGGAATGGTGCTGGGGACAGGTGCTGGAGCGATTAGAGCGATGAAACAGAGTGTGAAAGTGTTGACTTTGAAGGGAATGAACACCCGCTAGGAGTGCAACCTGACTCGACCCGCAGTAAGTGTGGCAGATGTTTGTGTTTGTGGCTTTTGCCCTTTGGTACTTCACGCAGATTGCCGTCCTCCTGCAGAAAGTGGAGGAACCGCTTGCCTTTTTTTTTTTTTTTTTTTTTTTTGCTAAAGGTCACACCAGAAAAATCCAAATTCTTTTCTTATTACACATATCTGATGCAATTCAGTGGCCTCTCTCATTTGTGTGAATAAAAAAGTGTAAAATTGTGAGGTGGAGAAATATGGTGGCATTCTGCAGATCTTTGCTCAACAGAATAATAAACAAATATTTAGCTGTGTGTAGCTTTAAAACGACTTCATCAACACTTTGACCGGTCTGAGTTGTTCTTCATCACTATTTATGAACTTGGTTAAGATTTCTACCATACTTACCAATTTCTTCTAGAAATGTAAACATCGATGAAAAGATTTGAGGGTACTAGGCATTTTTTCTTTGTTACCAGAGAATATCCTGAGAAAGCAACAAGGATGTGACGTTTTTGTAAGTCCAAAGAGACTTGTGGTGATTTAATTCTGTTTCCAGATGTGCAACTTGAACTGCAGGAGTCCACAGAGGCCAACTCTGAGATGAGCTGAGCAAGCAATTAGCCTTTCTAAATGTTTCAGAAAGTGTATTAGTATAGTCGTTGGATATTCTAATTGTCTCTGAACAGTTATTTTTGAAAACCACATTTTCTATCTTTTATTTTGTATGCTGTTTTTCTTGTGCTAATTATGTTAGCATTCCGTAACTAAAGCTGCTCATTATTTATGTTCAGTTTTTGGAAACCTTTAACCTGCTGGTTTTCAGCTGATCCTTTAACAAATAAATAACATTGAAGTTATGTTTTTTACTTTACTTTCACTTATGTATGTAAAACCGAGATAATTGGCTCTTTGCTGTCATGCTATGTTGTCAGAAAGCAGAGAAACGACCACAGAAAGGACATTGTTGCTATGTGAAGGCTCTATTCACTGTATATCTACCATAGACAACTGCATCTGATTGAGGTTTGCTCAAATGGGAGCACAAACACACAGATGTCTTTTTCCTTCACTCGCTTTGGAACCCCTCCCGCTTCTACACCCAACACACACAAACACAGATTCACACAATGTTAATAGTAAATGGACTGCATTTAGTTGCAGCTCTTCCAGTCTTACTGACCACTCAGTGCTTTCATACTACCAGTCACATGTCGTTCACGCACACACACACGCAGACATGCAGAGGATCTGGGTCAGTTCAGCCCCTCACCAATATGTGCTTCCATTTTAAACATTCACATTTTTGTCCATTTCAGCCCCCCTGTACTTCAAGCACTTTGTGTTAATATCATGTAGTTTTCATATTTGAATAGATTTGTAATTAGTCACAGAAATTCTACAATTTCACAATTTTATTAAACTGTATTTTTTCTCTAAACTTTGTTTTAAACCCTATTTACATTCATTGTGAATGTGAGGTTGTTTTTTTTAAATACGACACCTTATGATGATACAGTTGCAGCTTAATTTACTCAATTTAAACGATCAGTTTTGTAAATCCTTGGAGTTGGTCTGAAACGTCCTGCAACAGATGGCTTTAGGATGTTTTGTCTGGTGTGAATGTACAAAATAATTCAAACTAGAAAGGGCAAAGAGGCAAAATGAGGAGCATCCACCAGCAGATTGGTGGACAACATGACGTTCAGTGTCCTGCCAATAAACTGCTGGACGCAGGACGGGTAAGTGGGATCAAACTCAGACTTGCTACTGACCGCACAGTTACCCTTCAAAGTTTTCTTGTTTAGAAAAATTGTCTGAAATTTGTGCTTCACTTACACATTACCAATTAGAATAGTTTAAAACATTATTTTAACATTTCCTACCCAACTCTTTTGGGCACAAAGTGGAGCCATCTGGCAGTATGATCTGTTACCACCATATCAACTGGTTTTAAGATTATTTTTATGTTTTGTCGTACCGATAAATCAACCCAGATTTTCTTAATTTGGGGAGATTGGCGTGGCTGAAATATTACAATATTTCATGTTTACATCCGTCGCTGCCATGGTTTTTAATGACTTAGCAAACTTATCATTCTTTGGTTTTAAGTGGATTTCTTATTTAATGGAAACACATCAATCAGGAAATTTAGTTTTTTCCACTTGGGCAGAATATTGAAAAAGTTTTGCCCACATTTCTGATAGAAACGCAGCTATTGTCCCTTTTTACCTGCAGTAAGAAAGAGCTGACCGACAGACGACCCCGATCAGATCTGAATGCGCGCGGTTAACAATAGTCACCCCACTGTTGCCACCTTACTGACTTTGTTTATATATTTAGCAACTTTTCAGACAAAAAAATCGGTATCAGCAAGAATCGGAAGGTCAGGCTTTTTAAAGATCAGAAAACTGATGACAAACTGAGACCAAACTGTTTAAGTACAGCCTAAAGATCAGTGTAGTCTTCAACCTGTAGTGGTGTATCCTGAGATCAGCAGGTACTTCTTACCAGATAAACTGAAATATTGTCACAGACACTGTAATAAGATCATTTACTGCATTCTGTACATCGGTTAAATCCGGGTTTGTAGTTTCAGATCTGTTGAACATTGTGTGGCTCTAAATGAAGCCAGTTCTTGTGATCTGAATCTTTATTGTTCAGATGGAGATGGAGACGTGTAACTGTTCCCACCTGTGTGCTTGTCTGATCTTTCAGCTGACCCTGGGAGATGAGCAGTGTGAAGTGACACGGAACAGTTATGAGTCCAAAGAGCTGGTGTACTTGGTTCATATCTACTGCCAGGTAAGACTGCAGACCTGACGCTAGCTGCGCTTCCATTGGATTGCACAATTTGACATTTCGAATAAATTCTCGGTCTTCGATAAAATGTTTTGCTGAAAACATTTTAGTGGCAAACTGTGAAGTAGTTTTACTTTGCAAAACTGCATCACACAAGTCGCATGATCAGCAACCGGATGTTGCCGCTGGTGAAAACCACAAAGAAGAAAACGACAGGAAGAAGTTGGAGGATTCTTTTTTTTTAAATGAACAAACTTATTAACTTGTAATTTTGATTGCGTTTCTTAAATGGAAGCACAGAAATGGCTAAGTAGTAATTTTGACAGCAGAATATTGGCCATGTTTTGCACACACATCCTACTAATTCAGACATACGCTGCTGTTTATTCAGCTACTGATTGTCATCACATTCTGTTCAGGTATCATACGTCGTTCCTTATTTATTCAACTCCTTGCAGCCGTTGGAAAACCTGTAAATCTGCCCCAGTTCTATTTGGAAAAGAGGAAAAATCCTCCTGCATAAACATTGCCTTGAGTCGAGCACTCTGAGCCCTCAATAGAGGAAGTAGCGCAGAGAGACGGGTCGAGTGCCACAAACCCAAAAAAGGAGGAGTAAGCAGGAGCGCCGTCTGAAAGTGGAGTAGAAAAGCCCACAGAGTCCTCCCTGTGGCGTCTCTCCCTGCCAACATTTTTAAAACAGCACCAGGATTAGTCGACTGAACTGCGTTCTGCAGCTCTAGTCCCACAAGTTCTGGCTTCACTTCAAATATATCCTTCTTTAGCAAATCAAAGTGGAGGACATTTTCTACCTCGAGTTTTCCTCCCTGGGGGCTTGGAGTTCTTTGACAGGATCAAACGGAACAAATCTCTGAAATCCTGGTTTTGTTTTGAATAGAAATAGGTTAAACTAAATGGAGGGGACCGGAGGAAGGAACTCTGGGTTTGCACTTGCTCTGAGCCACTGCTAATGTTCTTTATTTGTGAAGACAATTCCTGAATCCCAGTACAAACTTCCACTGGAGAGCCTGAGCTGTTTGAGATATGAAACCTCTGCAGCAGAAAAGGACTGAATGGTGACAACGGTGTGGCTCTGTGGAGAGCCTGCGTCATCTTCAGATCCTTCTGTGGCCAACTAGATCCTCCCAGATCCTCCACTCTAGGTGTTTTAGATCTACAGGGCCAAGTCCAACAGTTGTTTGACTAACTGTAGTAGAGGATGGATAGATAAACTATACACAGAAGATCAGCTGTTGCCGCATATTAACATCAACTTCGTGCTTTAATAAGTCATCCATTTGGCTACTTCCTGTATATTTTATAAAAATGGTTACCACTGCACAATGTAGATAAATTGTGTCTTCTCTGCAATATCAGTGTGAGCAGTATTGGTATCACAGGGTACTGCTTGGAATTTTAAAAAATTCTTTCTGTTTATTTAGGTAATTGTTATAGCTAATGAAAACCCACTTTTTGTTCAGTAAAAGTTCAATATTTCATAGGATCGAGTTAAAAATGTTTTTTTACAAGCATGTTAGTGGAAAATCAAGTGGAAGGAAAAAGTGTAGCGGCTAAAGGTGCACCAGCAACAACTATAACTGCAACCTTGACATGAGGTTGCAAAGTCGGTTCAAGAGTTTGGGGCAGAATCACAGCTGGAGTCAGGAGCCACTACACACACAGTGTGCAGCAATTTGAGACCAGAGGTCAAAGTTACAGTTATTGTGAACAGATTCTTTTTTATTTAGATCCTGAAACACAAAATATCGTTGAACCCAGGTTTTGCCTTGACTGTGTTTTTCCTGGCATCTTGTAATGGCAAGGATCATCGTCTTCATTAGCATAAGAACTGCAGGAGCAGTTAGCTCTGGAAGCAGCCAGTGGATCTGACTGCTGTGTGTGGGCGTGTGTGCGCGTGTGTGTGTGTGTTCTGTTCCTGAAGGGCCGGAGCTGGATTGTGAAGCGCAGCTATGAGGATTTCCGTGTTCTGGACAAACACCTGCATCTCTGCATCTACGACCGGCGCTTCTCCCAATTGCCTGAGCTGCCCCGATTGGACAGTCTGACTGACCAGTCAGAGGTGAGCTCGTCTGATCCATCTTTTTGTTTGGTGTTGTGATGTAGAAAAAGACAGGTGTTCAGGTTAGGAAATGAATGACTCGGAGCCCACTACCTCCAATTAAAATGAACCTTGAGGTGAAAGTTCAACTCTTAACTCTTTTATACCTGCATACTCTCACCAGTTCTTAATTTTTCTTCACGCATTTCAGCTCCACTTTGAGCCATATTAAAGCTTCATCGTTCGCTGACAATTATCTTTTAAGATTTAATTCAGCTGTAAAAACTGAAAAAGCTGCTCTGTACTATTTAAGATAACATAAAGCAGAAATATAAAAAGGTATTTATGCTCAAAGAAAAATAATAGAAAGATATTAATAGCTGTTAATGTTCTGAATTAATCAAAATTGGGTTTTTTTGTGATTATTACATCCCAAAATAACAGATTTTGCCACACCTTTTTCAAAAAGTTTTAAAGATCATTTTTTTACCATGATTTTGCAACAAGAGTTGAAATTGCTGCACCGTAATGTTGCCACTTAGCATCACACATGATTTAATCTCACAGGTTCGCCTTTCAATAGACGTCATAAAACAGAAAATTTAATTAACAAAGAGGTCCAAGGGGATTGGTCAATATTCAGCTGAGTTTCAGTGATTGGTCAGAGAAAAGGAAATACAGAAAACTTGTAGGTGGCTGGTCAGATTAGCAGAAAAGTGAAAATTGCAAGTTCGCGCAAAATTTGCAAATGAGTGAATCTGCATTAATAGTTGCGATCGCAACTTCACAACCTTCTGGTTATAGACCTGTAGGACCAACAGTTTGCTGCAGATGTAACCTCTTATTGAGAGGAAGCACCTTCTCACCTAGCTGTTCATCCATTTCAGTTAAAGCGTTTATCACACAGCAGTGGTAGTTACCTAGGTGACAGGGACGGTGGAGTAATGGGCTGTTATCTTCCATCTCCAGTCGGTTTCCCAGATGTTGTTGGCGTACCTCTCCCGACTCTCGGCCATTGCTGACAACAAGATTAACTGTGGCCCCGCCCTCACATGGATGGAGGTAACTCTGCTCTGTCTTAAAGGTTTACCTTAATATTGTTTATGAAATGTTATTCTAGTCATGGCCAAAACCTTTCTGTTTTGGTTTGTGTGGTGTCAATCAAACAGGGATTATACTCTTATTTATTCATTACAAAGAGAAAATTCGGTGTCCCTGTATATTGCTTTCATATAAGGGACAGTCCTGCGCCAACGTGAAGCTGAGGAAGTCTTTGAAATCACATGGAAGGGCTCGACCTCTACGAACGTGCCACTTCATAAAATAGTTTTTATCATGAGAGGTTTAATTCGCAGAAGGTTTCAGGATGCATCAGGAAACACCAGGAGCCCCTTAATGTCTGTTTACAACAGGGAAGATGGGCTGTAAATCTGTAAAAAGCACCAGAGGAAGTTAGTTATTCCAATAAATTTGCCTTCTGATTGTTTTGGAGATCTGGAAAATTGTTTTATCAACAGAAAAAAACAGATGGTGTAGTTTCCCTGCAGGGAAATTCTACTTAACAATTCTGCCAGGAAAAAAAGAGTGGGATCAAAACATTGTTCAATAGCTACTTTTTCCACAATTTCAAGCATAGGTGGGTGATCGAAGTATGTTGCAGCCTGATGCTGCTGCAGCCTGATGTTATGGGGTCTCATAACCTCATTGAGAAGCTGGGATCAGCTTTTAAAAAGTAGCTGGAGAAACAGAAACCATGGTCACTATCTGTTAGGATTTGGCCCAGTAGTTGATATCCCTGATGAACTAATGAGCTGTAAATGTTAAAGTGAGGATAAATTTTAATTTTGGCAGGCCATAAAAATATATTTAAAAAATCTGTAACTGTTGAACCTAAAACAACAAAACCTTTGTCCATGACTTTTGTTTGACTTTGAAATGCTTTATTTTTATATACAGTGAAACTATAAAGTATGCACTCGGTACATTTTCCCAAAGCAGCCTTTTTACGCAAGTGGAACCTTACAATGGTCTGAGTGTGGAAACCTTACACTTCTCTGGAGTAGGGAGTTGATTTTATTTAACAAGATGAAATAAAACTTAAACATGATTGCTGCTTTTGTAAATATGTCCAAACTAAAAACTATGGAGACATTTCATCCCCCTTGTAGTGATCTATTAGTTGTGCATTGATGCTGTTAATGATATTTATTGTGTGCGTGCGTGTGTGTGTCCGTCTGTGGGTGTGCATGTTGACCAGGTGGATAATAAGGGGAATCATCTGCTGGTTCATGAAGAATCCTCCATCAACGTGCCGGCCATCGCTGCAGCTCACGTCATTAAGCGCTACATCGCTCAGGCCTCAGATGAGCTGTCGTTTGAGGTGATGATCATAATCATTAGTAAACCAACAGGTTTTTTGTTTTTACCTTTGTAGATAAGCATTTCCCGTTTTGTGTTTAAAGATGTATCTGAATGGGTGGTCGGTTGATGTTTAGTTGTTTATGGTGCAGTGAATTGACTTTTGAGAGAAGTGGTAAAATTATTTTCTTCAAACTACTGCTTTTCATTCAAAATTTTTGTTTGCCAGTATGCAGCATGGATTACAAACTAAATGAATTAAATAAATAAGTAATAAATAAACAACAGTAACTGACAGCATTAGTAAACCAGTTCTACATCTGACCTCGTAGCTTCACATCCTCTTTGTTTGTCTGTCTTGGAGCTTTTCCTCTGGAAAAACCGAATAGTGTTCTGCTGATTTGATTAGATTGATTAAATATGTAAACAGACGACTTATCTTGAAGGTTCTGTTTATGTGGACCTCCAGAATCTCAAGAAGAAATACTTCCTGAATCCTTCAGGTTCCTGCAAAGGGATTTAGTAGCACATGAGAGCAGAGAGGGAAAGATGACAGCATTAATAGGAACTGAAAAGATGTTTATATCTTCACAGTGTTGATCCTCTTCTTATCTGTTGCTCTGTGCAGGTTGGGGACATCGTCTCTGTGATTGACATGCCCCCAAAAGAGGACACCACCTGGTGGAGGGGCAAGCATGGCTTTCAGGTACTCTCATACCACATGGCAGAAATCAAAAGAATTCACGTACACTTTCAGTCTGTGCCTCAGGCTTGAAAGCTTGAGGATTTTAGGAGACAAGAAAGAAGCATTGCGTTTCAAAGTAAAATTTTGATGGAAAAAAAAAAAGACAAAGCAAAGAAACAAATCTGCCTTGTGTGAGGCTTTGGAGAGATTACCGGTGCACCTGCTTCTCCTGTGACACTCGACGCATTATTACGAAGCTCTCTGTTCAGATGTGAAACGCACCGTAACAGGTGTTATTCAGGCCTGACTTACATGAACAATGACCTGCTGCATTATTGACTAGTTAGTCACACTTACAGTTTAACAAATCTAATGTAAACTGTGTTGCATGTTTTTGTGAACATAAACCTGGAGAACTAAAAAGAAACTGTCTAGATCTTACAAATCTTTGACTCGCACATATATCAGTTTGAGCACGTTCAGGTTCCCCAGATTATGAAAAAATAAATAAATATATAAGGATAAGGACTCAATATTTTGAGGTACTATTCTGAAAATGTTAAAAATGATGATAAGAACAATTTATTTGTTATTCACTTTGTTTTTTGCTCTTTTTTGTCATATTCTTCTTTAGGACACTAGTCGCATAAAGAAAATGTGATTTGTATCACAAAACTGCACACAGTAACTGCATTTAATCATATTTTCACATTTATTGACATTCAATGATGTTGTCATGGAACATGGATTTTAAACACTTGGAATTCATAGTGACGGCAATAAATCAAAATTCTTATGAAACAATGTTTTATCACGATAACTGATAAACGATGCAATAAATCCCTACCCCTATTAATAATACATAAGAGCAGCATTCAAAGTATTTTTTCTACCCTTCCTGCAGCTCACTGGTCAGAGCCGGTCAAGCTGAAATGTCTGTTATTTTGATCATCTCTACTCTTATGTAAAAATACATATTTAAAATATGGATCTAATGAAGTTTTTTTGAACTTCAGACCTGAATGAGGACAGATGGTTGAAGGGAAGCAACTTCCCTGTCCCACCTGTTAACAGTATGTCTTCTTTTGCACTGAATCATTATAAAGTTGTATGTTTACCGTGTAACACTCTGCACGTTAAACTTACAAACCTGCAGATTACCAGAGTAACGGCTGATGACTGAATGAGAACAGATTGAAACAGATGAGCTGCAGATGAAATGAGTTCTCGTGTTTCAAGTCCTCATGTTCTCTAATTCCAGCTCTCTCTTTGCTTCCCTCCCTTCAGGTTGGCTTCTTTCCCAGCGAGTGTGTGGAGCTCATAAACGATAAAGTGCCACAGTCCATGACCAACTCTGTTCCAAAACCAGGTACTGCCGCCGCTCTGCATCCATTCTGGACTGGGGGCTTCAGGGTGGGCTTGAGGTTTCCTTAATAATAATCGATCTCCATTGACAACATTATAGATCATAAACTTATCACATCAGACTGACTCAGATGTCGGAAATTTGTACAGATCGTTGTGTCGGGAACAAACGGACTCGCTGTCCTTGGCACCCCTCCCTCACCCTACCATCAGCTGCAGCTGTTTAGCATTAGATCGTCCTAGAATGGAAGAGAGCGCCATCAAAATGCCAAACCCATTCATGATCAAAGCGCAGTGTGTTTTATAAATCTGCCTCCTACCTTCCAAATCCATGACTGTGACTCACTGTCACAACCATCCACTGGGCTTAATGGTGGGTGACTGAATCCAAACCACCACAGGCCCTCTAAGACGTTAGGGAATGATGAAATGGAAATGAAAACACTCCAAGTTTCCCAGCTAATGAGGATCTAGAAATATCATCAGAGGTTAATGGGCCTTTTAGAGGTTAGGTTATCTGGTTTTACTAACCACATCCATTGTAACTAAACCAGACTGCTGCTTTGCTTTTTAGCTGTCGCCGTGCACACCCACATCTCCCCTCTGTCTCAAGTTGGGTTCCTGCTTGCCCACTTCTTGCTTTTAAATGTTTCAGGGCCTGTTTTGATTTTTGCATCTGTTTTGCCATAAAATAGTCACAGGTCAGTTGCATCATTTGCATACCTTAAACGTTTCTTTCATTTTTCTGTTCTTTTTTTATTTTTATTTGAGCCATAACCTTATGTCCTACATACAACAGAGTATTAGGCCCAGGCTAAGAAAAAAAATGATGAGAATGAAGTCATATTGCAAGAAATAAGTCATAATATTGGAACAAAAAAGCCTTACGAGAATTAAGTCATAATCATAACGGGAATAAAGTTATAGAAGTCGAAATGATATGAGAACAAAGTAATATTACGAGAATAAGCTCATTATGAGAGTAAAGCCATAAGAATATGAGAAAAATGTCGTAATAATACAAGAAAAATTTTGTAATACAAGAAAAATATAATACAAAAAAAATGTTGTAATAATGTTAGAAAAAAGTTGTAATACTGACAGAAAAGTCATGATACAATAATAGTCATAACATTACCAGAAGAGTGTTGATAATGAGAAAAAGTTGTAATACGAGTAAAAAAGTCATATTACCAGACTTGTCATAATTATACGAAAAAAAGTCAAATAGGAGAATAAAGTTGTAATAATATAAAAAATAAAGTCGTGTAAACAGTATAAAGTCGTAATCATACAAGAAAAAAGTCATATGACTTATATAAAGTTGTAATATTTGAACGAAGTAGTAATTTTAGAACTCCTGCACAAAAAATAATTAAAGATTAAAATAAGAAATGTTGAGCATCTTTAGTGTCGTTTTAGAACATAATCTTTTAACACGTCAGTATCAAATTATTAACAGTAGCAGAACTTTTTAAAACAACGGACCATTTCAAACGAAGAACCACGAACCAGACGAACTGGTCACCTCAGTTCTTGAAGCTTTGCTCTCATTAAAACAACTTTTTTCTGGTAATTTTATGAATCTCTTAGTCTTACCCTCCTACTCTGCTGTACCTACTGTAAATGAACAGCTTACTGCAGATTAAGTGTTAAAGCACCCTCTGATGTGCTGAATGTCGCACTGTTTGCTCGGCGCTGCTTCACTGCGTTGTTTATAATGTCTGCTGGTTTGTTTTGAGCATGTCTTAATTTGCTGCCTTTGACTGTGACTCCTCTGCCTCAGCCTCCCCCTCCTCTGGCCTGCAGCCTGCTTCATGGAGTCTCTTCCCCCCCTGTGCGTGTTGGTATACACACCTCACCTGCCTCTCTGAATATTCACCCTCACTCGCCTGCATATAAACACACAGTTGTTCAAAATGGCTTTATTTAAAAATGTAAATTAGATTCCAGTGCAGCTTCTTCACTCGTTAGATCCAGCTAGTTTTTCCTTCCTACACACGAAAACGTACACGGCTGGTTTGTTATCTGACTTAAAGTGCTTTTCTCCCTCTGATTCTCTCATGCCGCCATCATCCAACCATGCATCCATCCATCCATTCATCCATCCAAATGTCTGTTGGTCCATCCGTCCATGGGATTGCATGCAGACTTGGAGATGGAGAGTGTAATGCCGGACAGTGCATGGGTGGCCGACCCGCTAAACCACTACAACCTAAGTTCAGGTAGACCAAACCCCCCCTTCCAGTGTGTTGTCCCACCACCTCCTAACAGGAACACACACACACACAAAAGAACTAACTCCTTCCTCCTGAGTGATGTGTTTGCACTGTGTGTCTCTTAACATTCTTATTGGTTGCGGTACCTAAACTGGGTTTGGGCTCAACTCTTCACTTACGGGAAGGTTTTGTAGTCGTTTGATGTGTTTTATTTGAAGAGAACATGAAAATAAAGAGCAGCACACCCGCAACTTTGCCCTTTCTTTTCTTTTTCTTTCTTCCTGTGTTTTTTTCTTTCTTTCTCTTTCATCACCAAATTACTCTGGATTGTGGGAAGAAGTTGAACGTTTTTAAGCAGAAATGCGAGTCTGTCTTGGATGAGGAGCAACTATTAGGACTCTTGAACTGTTTGTACAATGCACGGCTCGTGGTAGCGCTCACCTTTCTGTTCCTTCTGATGAAGGAATGTCCTGACAGCCCAAGGAATGAGGAACTGAACTTGGTTTTGGTTTTCTTCTCTCAATCCTTTTTCATCCTGAAAGTGTCCGTTTATCGTAGATCTTCCTAAGTGTGCAATCCTTGGCTTTTACACACCTGCTCATATAGCAGGCTCTGCTATATCTGCAGATTAGCTCTGCACTGGTGTGTAGAGTGCATGCATAATATGATAAAAAAAGGTTTTTAATTCTTTGGTGTAACTCTTCAAAAGATGGGAGGAACATTTGTAAGCAGGGAACAGGACTGGAGTAAATAAGTGATAAGAGTGTGAATCCCGGAGAACCACACAGAGCTGCTGGTTGCGTGTGTGTGTGTGTGTGTGTGGTGGTGGGGGGTGATGAGGGCCATCTGTGTGTGTCTGATTGAAGGTGAAAGGCCGCTGCAGGAATGCCATGGTGCTAGCTCTCCACCAGTCTTGATTTATTTAATCCGTTCACAATGAAGGGCCCTGTAAACCCATCCAAGCGACGTTAAGGCTTTGTCCTGCAGGAGTTGGAGTCTCTGTCTCCCTCTCCATGGCGACTGAAAGAGCACATTCCTGCAGGGAACCACATGCTACTGGAAAAATCTCCTCGCTTTGCCTGGACCCACTCTCCCCCGCCACCAACCAATGCTGGATGGAAACTGTTAGCGTGCAACCGTCTCAGTTAAAAATCAAGACCATACAAGCTCAAGGCTGCTGATTCTTTACTCTGGATGCTGGGGTTGCTTTGCTCTGAAACCTGGGATTAGACTCTCCAGCCCCGAACAGTAGAAATAAAGCTTTTTCTCGTTTTGTTTTGTTTTACGTCAGTTCGAAACCAGAAAGTTGGGGAACTGTAGATGAAATAAATGTCCGTTAGACGTCTTTCCTCCGCACACAGAACAGTAGACCTGAAACAGACGCAGAGCCGGCTCTCGTCTGCTCCCCTCTTCATCATGTGTGGGGACCAACAATCTGGGCAGCTGTGAGCATGTTGGAGCCAAGACAGCTGGTTATGTGAGGCAGAGAGGAAGGGGAACAGGGAGAGAATGTGCGAGACAGGGTTTGATTTGTCCTCCCGTTCCCAAGGATTATGGATCATTTCCTGCTGCTGTGAAACTATGCAAGCTGCTTTGTGTACTATGCTAAGCCTCAGGAAGGTTTGTTTGCAGGAACTTCATGATCAAAAACAACTTTTTGTTGGTTTCCACTTCTATTTTATTGCAGTTATACACAAAACACAAACAGAGTTGTAAAACTGTGAATCAAAAATTTTTTAAATGCAAATCTGAATATTGATGAGTGGAAGGATTAGTGGTTTAGAGTTACAACTAAGTAGTTAGAGGCATTAAACCTCTGACCTTATCCAGAAATCAGAGTTGGACCATTAAACATTAAGTTTGAGAAGTCCTGATGTAAACCATTCCTGCATGTCTTAGTTTATAATTTAATTTATTCGATCTAAAACACTCAGACACACATATAGTAATAATAATAGCTGTTACTATACAAAACTTCAACTGCAAATTAAAGAAATTCAAAAGAAAGTCAAGTAAAAATAATTCACAAGTGTTGTAAAAATCGCTTATACAGACCTACACTTAAGATGTTTGCTGCAAACAAGCCATTTCAACTCTTCATAGCTTTACAATAAGAAAAAATTAATAGAAAACACAGAATCAACAATTAAATCCAGACAACAGGAGAAAAAAAGATTCAAAAGTAGGTAAATCGCCATCAAGAAGGTTTCGATCAGATTTCAGGTATTAAAACTGAATGAGCTTTCACTCAGCATCTTAACTCATATTCCTTCATCCATAAACAATTTTTGAATCTTTTTAGGGAGCATATTATTTTTTGTTTGGCATATTATTTGCGCAGACTTAAATTTTACTAGCTCGACAAACTTTAATACTCCCCACTGGCTTAGCAAAGCATTGGTGTGTTTGTTATATAATATGTGATTTACTCTCCGTATGGCTTTTTTTTGTTGTTGTTTTTGCAGAACATAAATAGGTTGGAAGTTATTTCCCCAAATCTTTACACAACATGACAAACAAGGTAGTACGGTCGACCTCTACGTCTGCCGTTTGATGGTTGATCCTGTCCTGCTTTGTTTTGCGTTATTGTGAAGAATTATGATGCATGGAGAAGGTTTAACTCAGTCATTCATGTGCAAACAGATTCCCTCATTATCACCAGCTTACATTGATCTGTGACAAAATGTAAAAGAAAGTAGCATAAAATATGATTGTGGGGTATGAATATTCCTGCCACGATAACAAATTTTGCTGGGCGATAAATTGTTCGAGAAGTTATTGCGATAAAAGATAATATTGTTGTTTTGAGACCATTGTTAAGGAACATAATGGTAATGGCAAAATAATAATAATATTATTATTATTATATAATAATGTATAATATTATTATAATAAAATAATAATTCAAGAACACATTCTAAAAGATCTGTAAACTTTAAATTCTAATGAACATTTAACACTGGAACTGGAAGACATTTTAAATATCCAAAATAAATAAAACAACTAAAATTAACTTTGAAGTCTTTGTAAACAAAACTGTCCTTCAAAATAAGAGCTAGTTGAGACCAAATCACCAAACTTAAGACTTTTATCACCCAGTTTTGGTAGAAAGAGAGAAAAAAAAGACATAAATGATAAATCACGCCAATGGAAACTATTGAGTTTGTTTGAATTTATCATGGGATTCATTGATTTATTGCTTATTGTGACAGGCCTAGGTATGAATACTTTTGCAAGCCACTCTACTAACAAGTCAGGCGTTGTTACGAACAAGTGACTGTTGAACTATTGCTTGTTTCACAGTGGGTGAATCATTTCAATTACTGCAGTCATGTAAAAAAGAAACAAAGCATGCATCAGTTTTAAGGTTTTATATATCAGGTCATAAAGTGTTGACACAATTTATTACGTCATAATATGCTGTGTGGTTTCGTTCATTTCACTCACATTTTAGGACCTTATTAGGTGAGTTTTATGTTCTAAAATGTAAAACTTTAGCACTGAAGGAAGCTGTTCTTAATTTGTATCCTGACTACGTTACACTAGATTGACCCTGAGCCTTCACATGCTCTGCTGCTCGTTATATAAACAACATTCTCACGGTTCCCCTGCAGTTGTAAAACATGCTGCTATGAATCCAGCAGGTAGGAATTCATATTTATGTTTTTAACAGCGTTGCCTCTGCTGCATCAAACTGAAACCATGTTTCCTGTCTTTTCCCTGGACTTCAATACATTAGCTATATGCAGGTTACTGCACTTAGCACACAGCACTTAGGCGTTAAGGAAAATATTAGGACAGCTAGGACACATTAAGTATTAGATTCAGTCTGCAGCTCTTACACCTTATGATAATATATACTTTTATTGTACTGCAGTTGCTACTTATTGCTGAGGTACTCATACTTTTTTCTTTAACTGCTAACAAGGCCACTGGTTAATTATTTAAAGACAATATAAAGCTAAATCTGAAGAAGTCATGAGACAAATGAGGCAGGTCAAAAAGAGACAAACTCTTAAACATCAACATAATGAAATGAAAATAATAATAATGATAATACAGACCTTTGGGAACTTAAATATCTTAAAACAACATAATATGTAGGAGAAATCATAAGATACAGAAACCCTTCAGCTGTGAGTTTGACAATGAGGAACAACAAAAACAGACATCAACTCAGACTGTTGAGGAAGAATCAGATTCTTATGTTTGGTTCCAGTTTTCAAATCAAAACCATAGATTGGTTGGTAGCCGGTATGAAGGTTTATCAAGGTTAGAAAAATTTACAGGTTGAAAAGCGATCAGTTTTTATTGTTCAAAGTTATTTTAATGGAATCCCAAAGAAACATGTCATTTTTTTCCCCTGCTGTATGGAGAGTAGGTGCTGCTCTGCTTGTCCTCTAACTGTTGCTGCACACTTCCAGTCTTCTGACTGAAGAAAGGCTAATACACTCTTTGGCTACTTTTTTTATATTTCTGTTGACAGCGATTAGTATATAAGCTTTCCTTTCTATGATTTTCCTTAAGTCAGAATATCAATATCAAAGTAATTAAAAATTGTAAGTGAACATTGCAACTAATCACAGTTAAATTATTTTTACAAGTCAAAATACTGTTGCTTTTCTGATTTAGATATAGTGATTAGATTATGTTACACTTTTAAAAAAATGTTAGTGGAAACACTGATACCATTAAGAATTATTGTTTTTACTCAAGGTCATTGTGAAAATCTTTTATGGCTATTAGTGACTTTTTAAAGCCAGGACTAGAGAACTTTACTTTTAACCACATTCTTTGGAGTTGTGCTGTTTGGCTTCTCCTAGCAGCCGCTGAGAGTTGATGTCAGGCCATGGGAAACTACACCCACTCAACAAAGAATTAACCACAATTCACAGGAACCTACCCTGCTGATGGTAGGCGTTTTATTCGAAACAAATAACACCTTAAATGTTGTCGCAAATGTTTTTAATTACAAGTAAACCGCAGAGCAGAACAGTGCAGACACTGGGGGAGGTATTCACAGTGACATTTCTCATTAAGTTCAATGATGCCTTCAATTGCACTTGTAAATATTTGCTGTAAGTGAATTCAGATGTGAGAAAGTGAACAAATGGAGCTTCGAGAAACGTTGTTGCAAAAATAATGCTGGGGTCTGTTTGTGCTAAATGAGAATATCTCCTTTTAAAATATAATGGTTGATTTTAGGTTCTTTAAGTTGTAAATAAAACGTTTTTTTATATTCAATTTTTTCTTCGTGTTACATTATATATGCTTAGTTTAAACGCCAGTTTTAAAGCAGCATTTTCCCGTACGTGGTGAGCCTTTTGAAACTTTAGTATTTCCGGGTGCCCTTGAACGTAGCATGCCGTGAAGCTTTTGAAGTCAGGGAGTGAACGAGTCTGCCGCGCGCGCTCTCTCCGACCTTTAAACCCTTCTTACCCTGCATTGGGGCAGCTCGCGCTACTCTGAGGAGGTCCAATTGGGATTTTATTCTGGCGCAGATTTAGCGGAACAAAAGCGAGTTGTTCTTTGGACTTGAGCTGCTTTCGTAGAAGCGTAAAGGAAAGCCCCGCGGTATGGTGAAGAGGTAGGAAACAGCGTTTGGATTCTGACAAGTTAGGATTTTTTTTTTTTTTTTACAATGGAACGTTGTGGATTCGTTTTGTAAGCATCTTGCGCTATTTTCCGAAGGGATTCATTGTTTAAAGAATATCCTTACTACCAAAACTTGTTCAGGTTATTTAATTAAATTTATAAAATTGCTTGGTATCTTGTATCGGTCATTGTCAGTCCTTCAGAAGGACATTTAAGCTACTGCTGACTCACTTTTCCTGAATAAGCTTTTGTTCTTAGTTTAGGAGGGTATAATAAAACCTGAGATAAGTCCCGATGAAAAGCACACAGCGCTTGTCGCTAAAATTTGAATGGTCAGACAGCACCTTGTAAGGAACGTGCAGGAAATGGTTTGCGATTTAAATATCTCTTCCACCTTAATAAAGTTTATCGTTTGAAGCCTCTCTAAGTAAGGAGATGGCTTCCATTTATGTTTAGTCACAGTAATAAAATTACAAGAGATAACAGGGCAGCCTTTGTTTTGCATTTGATTGTGCTGATGTTCCCTATAGTGTCCTGTTTTCCTGTGTTTCTTGGCCAGTTATTTTTGTTCTCCTTTACTATGGAGGGTTGGAGTTAACATATGGAGCACAGACAGGCCCTCTGGAACAGTTGCCTCTTTCTGGTGTCATCTCTCCACAGGGAGATGAAAGCATCAGACATTTAGCTGACCTCGTCATCAAACACTTTGAGCGTCTGTCTAAGCAGAGGTCACTGACAGTCATGATTGCCATTTTATTAGTAAGACGCTGCACTGCTGTTTACACACGTAGCAGTGTGCGGATGTCACCCTGTCAGCAGCTGTAAAGTTTAAACACTGCTTGATGTTAATTCTGTCAATACACATTATTTTTGCACAGAGATATACTGTTGTGTAATTTTCTAGAAGTTTTGTTGTATAGCTTTACTAAAAAAGAAAAAAAGCCAACTTTGACTCGCAGTCATCCACAACTGTTTGGGAAAATAAACGTTTTTAATTTTTCTGTTGAAGTTATGCTTATGCTGCCAGAAACCATATAAGGTAGACTTCCGAATTCCGGTATTTCCTAGAGGCAACAGTGAGAAGAGTCTAAATTTCCTGTTCAGCAGTCTTAGATGTACTGGAAGACTCACAGACTTGCTGTCAGCGCATCAGATATTCCAGTTTGAAGAGAAAAAATTTGCTGCAGCTTTTTTGGAAGAAGTAGTTTTGAATCAAACCGAATATGAAGAAGCATATTAGTTAACATTTTCTCATTCACTTCCTGATCAGAAGTAATAAAGAAAACTTTGTCCTATTCCAGGCTCCGTCCATTTCACTGGTGTATTCCTAGCCGAGCCGGCCCAAGCCAATGAGAGTTGAGTGGCTTTGTAGGACCTGCACACGTCCAAGGGGCTTCCAAGAGCACCAAGCTTACATGAAAAAAATATACATGTACATATTCATAGAATAATAAAAATAAATACAAACTACATAAAAATGGAACATGATTTCAATATTATTTTCATAGTAGTTACATAAATAATAGGTTACGATTTTCCTGCTGTTGAGATAACAAACTGTGTTTATCAGCTGGTGTTAATTTCAAACAGTTAGAATAATGTGACACACCTAAATACCATTCTGCATTTCAAAGTCCAAATTTTTTTTTTTTAAAGTTTGCTGCTCTTGTATGTTTAACATCAATAGCCATAATGACACTGGTATGACGCAAGCTAATTACCTATGACGTTAGCGATAGTTGGTATGCTACACACATAGATAAACATTCATCTTAGCAATATCTGGTGTTGCCATGCCTGTATGAGGGACCCCTAAATAAAAATCTGCTTAGGGCCCCAAAAAGCTTTGGACCAGCCCTGACCTCTACTCAGACTCTGCTGGCTTTGGTCTCGTCTCTGTTTTACAGCTGTTGAGCTGTCCTTTGGTCTGACTGCTGAAGACTTCCAGGTCGTATGACGTAGTGAAATTAGGTTAGGAAAGAACATTGTTTTCATTAAGTTTAGTTTCTTAAGAGATGCTGGTGATTCATCGTAAATGCTGATTCAGCATGCAGTCAGCTAAGAGCTTCATGTGTAATCTGCTCAACTTCTTCAGGTTTTATAATCAGCGCCTTGTGTTTGGCTTTGTCCTGCCTCGGTTTAGGAAAGAAATCGGTTCAGGCTGCTGGCTTCCATGTCTCTTTCTGTAAATAAGCGAGTCCCCCGGTACCTTCTGGAGTGTCACATTGCCAAAGTGATTTTATGATGTTTGCAAACAATAACCACTCTGTTCCACCGGTTTGTAATAAACCTGTTTTAGCAGGGGGGGAAAAATGCTGTACTTTTCAAAGACAATTTGGATTGTTGGGAGCCTTCAAACTCTTAAAAGTCCATTTTAGTATGTTAAAGGTCGGTCACTGGACTGCCAGGAGGTTTTAGAAATCAGTTGAAATTTTCCTAAAACACTTCGCTCCAGTTGACTTTGAAGAATCTTCTCTTGGTGCATACACTCAACCCAGCAGAAATTCTCTGTGTATGAACACTGTGCATGCTGTAATTAATTGTTGCTCCCAGCCTTTCACCCTGCTGCTGTCTTGGACCTTTATGACTGTCATCCTCTGTGACAACAAGCAGATGGGAGTCTCAGTCCAGCTTCTGAGGCATGTCTGTCACTGAACTCATCTCCGTGTTGTCCTCTCAGTCAGTGACTCGTCACTGTGAGCCCGTACAGTTGCACTATCAGCTTCTCCTCCTGCCATATGTGGCAATGTTTTTGTGTGTGTGCGTGTGACTGCGTGACTCTGCAGAGGCTGGCTGAAGAGTAGGAGCTGACTCTGCTGCTTTGCAACACAATCAGGAGTCCAGAGGTGTTTACAGATGTGACTTTTCTCATTGTGAGAAGGGAAGAAATTATAAAGTTTTTGGTCAATAGTAATTACTTTAATAATTTCAAATATTCAATAATTGTGAAGATTTGCAATCATTTCAGGAATTTTGTGTTTAAAAACATGTTTTTATTGTAATAATTGAGCATTTTCTTGTCAAGGCTGTGGGCTGTTATTTTCTTCCTGATTAATCACAGTCTTGACTGCAGTTTCCCCCCCAAATTTATAGACACATAGCAGATTTTATAAACTTCAAAACTGATTATCCTAATTTTAGCTGTTTCCAGTGTCTTTTTCAGTACTATGTTGAACTGCTGAAGACTTCAACAAGACAAATCAGAAACAAACAGAAAATGTTTGTTTCTGATTTTGATCAATTCAAAATTGAAGGGCTTGCCAATAGAATGTGGGTAAATAATACAATAGTTTCAGAAAAACCAGGCCAGAGTTTGCAGATGTTTTCTCTCCAAATCACTAAATATCCACAGATCCAGTACAATCATTGAATAGAACAAGTATCTAAAAGAAAAAAACACTACTAATATATGTATTCTTTTACATCCTTTTTAACATGCTAAAAAGGAAAAAGCTCAGATTTACTGAACCAGAAATCTCTGCAGTTAAAGAATTTGACAAACGTTTCAAAATGTAGAATGAAAATGATTTTAGCTCCTATATTAAGTTATCCTTAGTTTGCCATATGAAAAGGAGCAAAACTCTGTTTTGTTTTATCTTCACATTGACATAGAAGGCTAAACTAATGTCATTTCAGTTCTATTAGGATGACCAACATTTCCATTTGCTAACTGGCAGAACAAAGAAACTGAGTTTTATTTTAAATTCAGAATTTCCTTACTATTCATTAGCGTAGCCTTTCAAACGGCAAGACTTGGGTCAAATGTTGTGGCATTTGAATAGAATCCACTTTGGTAATCCTAACTGACCTGAAACAAGAGAAGTTTAGTCTGCAGACAGTGAAGAAATTAGCTTCGAATGTAACTTATCAGGTTTCAGCTAATCGTTGTGGCTGCCTGAGTAAACAGCGGGCACCTTCTTGTTCTCTTTGTGATTTCCACATACACCTCACTAATCCTCAAACTAGCAATAACCTCATTAGCAGCTTCCACACACTGTTGTTTTCTGTAGTTTACAGGGAAGTTGAGCTATCAGATTCCAGTTAAAAATAATTCAGATAACACTTGTGTTCTTACGCTAACTTAAAGCTTCCAGACTAAGATTAAGAGCAAATGCAAACTTTACTTACACAAAGTCCTGTTTATCTGAACTCAGTGAAGCTCCACATCGCCTTGCAGCAGACAGCAAGAGGAACTCCCACAATAGTCGACTTTTATGTGATTAGATTCCTCTTTGAAATGACAGCACAAGCAATTACTCAGGTTTTCGGTACCACAGCAGTTTTTCTATTAAGACAGGAAATGGTGGCCAAAACTTGTACAGCAGTTTCAGAATTACTTAGAATGAACATGTAAATTAATAACTTCCAGAATCCAGATGTTGTAATGCTTTAAAAGAATAGTGGAATAACAAGACGGGGTGATATCTGATATGAATGTCCTCTCTGAAGCAGTGGCCGTGATAGAGAGCAGAAACAGAGCCGGTGGCAAGTTACGCTGTGTAGAACGCTCAGCCCAAAATGACTCTGTAGTTCTGGGGTCAAACAAACAGAACCAGAGTTTGCTACTGTCCTCTTACTGGTGGCTAACTGGAAGATTTTGAAACTGTCTTGCGAAGTGGATGGCTTTTTTGTTTGCTTCTCCAATTGATGAACTTGATAGCCTTTCCCACATTTCTCCAGAGACGAAGACCGAGCTCATGACGTTCCTCCAACGGGCTATCTGGTTTTCAGGAAGGTGTTCTGTGTTGAAGGGGCGAGGACGATGCTGCTGTTGGATGTGGAAGATTCCTTTGTTGTTGCCTGGGAGGCGGGATCCGAGACCGCACACGCATAAAGAGCGACTTAGCATGAGAATGGAAACTCAAACACACAATAGGGCAGCTTTGACCAGTTTGGGGTTTCACTCTCCTGCATGGATTAATGTGAGAGTCTGTGTACAGCCCACAGTAAACAAGTATTCTGATCACCCAACGTGTCTTTTTCTGTCTTCCTTCCTGTCTCAGTATCTAAGAAGCACGGGAAACTGATCACCTTCTTGCGCTCCTTCATGAAGTCCAGGCCCACCAAGCAAAAGCTGAAGCAGCGAGGGATCCTCCGGGAAAGGGTGTTTGGTTGTGACCTGGGAGAACACCTCCTCAACTCAGGACATGACGGTAATGCGTTTTTAATTGAACACTTCTAGCTTTTGCATTTAAATGAGTATTTCTCTGCTTTGGTTAACACAGAGACACTGAGTGAATCAGCAGAGAGTATCCGTTCAGCTTTAAGCTAAGAGTTCGGGTTAAGGGAGGCTTAACTGCGCAAAAATGCTCCCTGGGCATGGAGTTGTTTACTTGCAGTTAATATAATACACATCATCAAAGTACACATCGGCTTCCCTGTCTCTTTTTGCTTCAGGAGAATCAATATTTACATTCATTGGGCACAGACTGTTTTCCTCAGGTGAGCCGAGGAGCAAAATGGAGTCCAGACTCTACTCCCATCATCAGAGTCTGGTTTAGGTTTACTTTAACCTAAATTTAGTTAGTTTTGTCTGTCCAAATTAGGGCTGAAACAAGTCCTCAAATTAATTGTGACTAATTCATTATTAAAATAATCGTCAACTAATTTAGTAATCAATTAATCGTTAGCTGGAGTAGACTCAAAAAAGGCCATTTGCTAAAAAAGCAACACACTCACAGAAATAATTAAGCCAAAACTGTACAAAAATGTATTTACTTTGCATGTAAGATTAAAAACAAACTTTCTTTGTAAATATGTTCTACCAAAAACTCATCAGTTGGCATAGTTTTAGCTTAATCTGGTTCAAGTTCTGTTAAATCATCTCATATTAAGCACCAATTATCAATTGGTTAATCTGAAACATAAACAGAGCAGTAATACGCTGTGTTGATAAGTCCAGAATAAAGAGCTGAGCTCTCACATGTTAGAAGTAATTATTTAGGAGCATGTTTGTGATTGTACTTCATTTTTGGCAGTAAAACCTGCTGTAAAAGCTGTGCAAGAGTAACGCAGCCCAAAGACCACAAAAGGAGTCTAAAGTGTTTCTCAAACGTCCCAAATTCCAAAACAAGTCTTGATTCACCTGAACCTTTCCCAACAACCCACCGCACCCAGAAGAACCTGCTTCTGCTGCCTTACTGCCAAACACCTCAGAGCTGTTGTGTTTTTGATTTTCTATATTTTGTTGTTGTCGTCGTCTTTGGGCAAATGAGCTGAGTCCATCCATTCTCTGAAGAAACTCTTCCTGGTTTCATGTTTGCTCTGCGGCTGTGTGGAGTTAATCAGAACAGCTGCTCCCCTCAACATCTCATTCTGTCTTCCTCTGACTGGTGTGTGTTGGTGGGAGGTCTGGAAACTCTGCTGCACACATACACACTCTTACTTTGTCTTCTATAAACAGTGAGCACATGTAAAACATGTCTGTATGATTCATAGTAGCTGAAGCAGAACGGAGGAACTTTGTTAAAGGTATTTTTGTTCCCAGTATGCAGTCACACACGCTTTAACGCTGTGTGTGTGTTGGATTGTCTCAGTCACAGGCGTCTTATCTTACCATGGAAACATGTAACATTACATTACATGAGGATATTTTTTATTTAAAAAGTGCTCTCCCCTTTTCTTTTCAAAGTGCGTTACGTTAAGAGAGCCTGCAGACGTTTTCCAGCAGCCTGACGATTCCCTACTCAACCTTCAACTGCAGGGCTCTCTGTTCATGGAACTGTAGTGCTCAAATCAGACAAAACTGATTGGAAATAGATGACATGCTGGTCTTCTATTCTGTGTTGGCAGTGCCCCAAGTCCTCAAGAGCTGCACAGAGTTCATCGAGAAGCACGGCGTGGTGGACGGCATTTACCGCCTCTCTGGGATCGCTTCAAATATCCAGAAATTGCGGTAAGGAGACATTTCCTGCTGAACGGAGTTTAAGCTCAAAAATTGTTGCTAAGACCTCCAGGCTGCTCCAGAAAAGTTGTCACTTTCTACTCGCTACATAGACGGTAGTGTAAAATCTGTCATGCTGATAGGAGGCAGAGTTTTATGTCATTAAGTTTCCAGGAGCAAAGCTCTGTGTGCTACCGTGCAGAATGGATTCCTGCTTTACGTTTGATGGTCCAGCTGCCAACTTTCAGTAAACTCACTTTATACTGGTTCTTTTCTTGGTGTTTCCTTCTTATTGGCGTCAACTCAAGAGTAACGATTGGACTGTAAACATGTCTGAACAGTGGCAAGTTTGCATATTCTGTGCTCTTGTTTAGATTTTCATTTCTAATGTTTGTTATTGGACTGCTAAAAGCATGAGCGAATCTCCTTTGATTTTGTTCATTTTGAGCAAATACTTGTGGTGTTTTTGTTTTAATTCATTGTCTCTTTTTCATTTCCTGATGCCATAAACCGGCACCCATAAGTGACAAGTAATTTTTCAGCTGTGAACTATTCACAGGGCTTCTACACATGAAGTTGTCATCATTTTCTGAGTCTGATTAAAACATTCCTACACGTTTTGTCTGAATCGTTGAGGCTTAATCTGAATTTTCATCAAACTTGTTGGTAACATCAGTTTATGAAATCTATTTATTTTAGGACACCATTTTTCCTCCCCAGAATTAGTTTTTTTCTTCTCTCTGCTTTAGGATTTAATTATATTTATTTAAAATTTATTGAAATTATAAAATAATATTTTAAGCAGAAAAGTCATATTCTAAAATAACATGACTTACTGAGTGAAAAACCCATAATAAACATCCATTCACAGGGCTGTTTCATTGCTTTTTAGGGATGTAGAGCTTCCTAAATCACAGTATAGTTCTTAACCCAGAAACCCAGTTTTAAAGCTAACTAACAAAAATATCAAGCATGTACAAACTGTGCTTTAAGGAGCTGCACCCAACAGATCTAAGTAGATAATTAAGGAGAGCTAATTTAGATAAAGAATGAACTACATTAATAAACAGTTATTTTTTTACCACATTCCTGGATTGGAAGATGAACTTTGTATCGTGTCTTTTCAGGCTCTGTAGAACAACTAGATACATTTCTTTGCTTTCAAACATCCTGAATATTTTTGAAATTTAAATTGGAAAAGCATGAAATTCTGAAATGGAAAGTGTGTTGCAGTTTTTTCTTTTGCAGATCCTCACAGACTCATAAATGATTCACAGTTGCATTTTTCTGTAGTATTAGCGTGTTGACTGTTGCTTTGTTCTTTCTGTCTTCTTCATCAGGCATGAGTTTGACTCGGAGCAGATACCTGACCTGACCAAAGATGTTTACATCCAGGACATCCACTGCGTCGGCTCGCTGTGCAAGCTGTACTTCAGAGAGCTGCCCAACCCGCTGCTCACCTACCAGCTCTACGAGAAATTCTCTGTAAGCAAACCCCCCCGCGTAGAGCACTTCTCCTTATGTGTGCTTAGAAAGTAATCACTTGGTGCAAAGTTTTCTTCCTCCAGGGTGTAACAGGACTGTCTTTGGCGCTCCCTCTTGTCAGACTAGCTGTTCTTGCTGTACAATTATTTGTAACTTTTGTTTTTAAAAAAAATTTTAAATTCTTCAAAAGTGATAACAATGTAAGTCACAGAAAACCCCAAAATATTAGCATTTCACCTGACACGCCCTGTCGTTAGAAATGCTGCCACACTTTGTGACTTGGAATAAAAAACCTCCTCCAAGCACAACAGAGCCGTCCCTGAGGCCGAGGTAAATGTTTTCTGGTTGCCATGGCTGCACAGGGAAAGATGGGGGCTTCACTGGTTGCTAACTCCACTCGGGGCTTTTATACCAGCAAAGAGTAACAATGTGTTTAATATTGTCCCCTCCTGCCATTCATCTGTGGCCTTGGTTTCATTGTGAAGGAGGCTGTATCAGCAGCAACGGACGAAGAGCGACTCATCAAAATTCATGATGTCATTCAGCAGCTTCCTCCACCTCATTACAGGTCAGTGTGGTAGCACACTGCCATCTGCTGGCAGTTTACGAAAGCTTGGTTAAAACTACATTGGACTTGTTCATGTTTGCTGATGTTAAAACTTAAAACACACTAAAAGGGAATAACTTAGCCCAGTACAGTTTATCCCTCCTGTTCTTTGTGTGACAAAAATGGAAGTTACTCAAAATACTCCAAAGGATTTATGAACTTAGTAGTCCCTAAATCTAGTAGGTACAGTGGTTAAGAAATGACTCTGCAAGGATCATTAGTTTTAACATTACCAGCTGAGTCTCTGGCGATTATTATTGGATTTCCAGGACCCTGGAGTTCCTCATGAGACACCTGTCCCGCCTGGCAGCATTCAGCTACATCACCAACATGCACACAAAGAACCTGGCCATTGTCTGGGCTCCCAACCTGCTACGGTAAGGGTCATCATGTTCAATACCTTCTTCAGGGTTTTTAACATTGTGCTAAATACGTGACAGTCTAAAGTTTTTTTTCAGTCATTCTTCAGTTTTCAAGTCACCAAATTGTTTCTTTTTGAGGATAATATTTACCAAGTGTTCATCCAGGAATCTTTTGGCTGCACATTCTGTAAAATAGAGGGGATGTGTGCTATATTTAACCATCTGTTGATTTTCTTTTCCATTGTGATACATGTAGACAGACAGTAGCAACTTACCACTAAACTGAGCTATTTTGTGTTGCAGATCTTTAATTAAATGTTGCAGCATCAACAACACAATCTCTTTTGATTGTGTATCCCGTGACATATTTGCAGAGTCAGCCAGGAGTTTCAACTAACAGTAATCAATCCAAACGAGACTCTAACAACACTACATCGGGTTTTATTAGTTGAAGCGCAGTTTAAAACATTTAATCATTTTATTACAGAATACAGTAATTATTTATTGATCTGTGGACAGTGAAAAAAAATGTTTTTTTGTGTTTGTGTAAGTGGGCATAGTAAAAATCTGTTTATTTTGGCTCATTAAATGTACAGGATAAATATTGATTGGATTGTGTTTTAGACGGTATGTTGATCATTTTTAAAAGTGGTACGCAGCCCTAACAGTGGACATACATCTGTACATTCTTCACATTTTGTTCATGGTTACTTTATGAGGCATTATTGTCTTTTAAAAGGTAATGCTCAGGCTTCTTTTACTGTAGTTCTTGATTAAAACAAGCCTATTCTGTACTGTTGATTCAGGTCAAAGCAGATTGAATCTGCCTGCTTCAGCGGCACAGCAGCCTTCATGGAAGTACGAATTCAGTCTGTAGTAGTGGAGTTCATCCTCAACCACGTTGATGTGCTCTTCAGCACCAAACTCAGCTCCCTGATCAGAGAGGGCACAGGTATACACAAAACATCTCACCGCTGCATGTACTGCAGGCTCCATGTCTACATTACTGCCATTCATTTCCTGTAACTGCATCACCAGGACACAACTCTCTATCTCGACCTAAATCCCTGCTGGTTTCATCACCTTCCACCAAACTTCTGAGCTTGGAGGAGGCCCAGGCCAGGACTCAGGCTCAGATCAACTCTCCTGTGACTGAAGACAGCAAGTACATCGAGGTGGGCGAGGGTCCAGCTGCCCTGCAGGGGAAGTTCCACACGGTCATCGAGTTTCCCACTGAGAGGTTTGTCATGTCAGTGCTTCATGAAACAGTCATAATTTGGAATGAAGTTATTAAAAACCTGTACTCTGTCTCCCTCTGCTGGAAGCTTTTTGAGTATTTAACTCCCATATTTCCATCTGTATAATCAGATTGTTTAGTTTTTTACCTTTATTTAAAGGGGTTGTATTATGTAAAATTGACTTTTTTGAGCTTTACATCATGTTATAATGTTAATTTCTAATCAAAAACATACCTGGAGTGTTTCCTTGATTCTGTCATGCCTGTTTGAGAAATCCTTTAATCCTTAACGGCAACCATTAGGCTGTGCAGAACGCCTGGGTGGACCGAGGGCCGCTTTCAAGTCACAGCTCCTTCTCAGACCTGTAATTTCCAAGCTTCCGAGCTTTCGCCTTACAGAGCCCTGCTCCCCTGCTAATTCCCCACCCAGCTCCTTCCGACTAGCCAAAAGCAATTAGCAAATACCTGGAGGAACTGCTCATCTGCTGAGCTCATTATACAAACTACTTCTCAGTGAAACACTGGTAAAAATGTTGTTCACGGATTAATGGAGGAGTGATGTTGTAATGACTTCCAGAAAGCGGAGTTTCAGAAAGAGCAAGCGTTGTTAAAGAGACATAGGCCTAATTTCAAGGCAAGTCAAATTTCTTTTAAGTCATATATAAAAAGCATTTTATAACAACTGAAAGTAACACATTTACTTAATTGTGGTATAAAACGGCACTATGTGTGTGGAAAATGCATAATCCTTCCCCTTTTAAAACAGCTCAGAATGGATTCTTTACAAATCTGTATGCAATATTTTAAGTAAATTTTGCACTATCGTAATGTTTGGTAATGCTCTACAGGAAAAGACCACCTATCAAATCCAAAAAGTCTCCTGTGGGAAGCTGGCGCTCTTTCTTCAACCTCGGCAAATCGTCTTCTCTATCCAAGCGTAAGCTGCAACGCAACCCCAGTGAACCCAGTGAGTTGAAAGCGATGGCTCTCCCCGGTGAGTCTGTATTGCTTTAACTGAACAGCAGCTGTCTGTGGGAACCCAGAACTGTGCATTTAGAAACACTGTGTGACGTTTCAGGAGGCCGAGGCGACACGGCCACATTAAGGTCAGCTAAAAGCGAGGAGTCACTGAGTTCACTGCACAATGTTGAAGGTAATAATTTCTAGGCCCTCTGGTGCATTTTGACTCAAAATCCTTGTGCTTGTCTAGAGATGCAGAAAAAATCGATTTTATACAGAATTACAATTCGTCATCGTGGGAATCCTGATTCAAAGTGCTCAAAAATCGACTTTAGTCTGCATAAATTTTATATTTTGAATAATTCTTTGATATAGTTTTAATTAAGAAAATCAAAGACAGGGAGCTAAACTAACACAATGCTGGTTGTGTTATTCATTCATTCAATTCAATTCATATTTATTTTAGTTTAAATATGAATAGGTGAAATTTGATACAGTATGGAACCTTAAAGAATTGTTTTAAATTAATTTTCTATTTGTCCTTGTTGGTTCATAATTTAAGCAGGATTTCTAGATCGTTTGAATCAAAAAATTGTTTCTGAATCAAATTATGACCCTAAAAATCGGAATCAAATCGCGAGACACTGAAAGACTGGCATCTCTAATGTTATCTCACTGTAACTTCTTGTCCTCCTCTAGGGGAGTCAAAGGTGTACCGTCCTCGCCGTCCTCGCTCCAGCAGCGACGCTCTATCGGCCTCCTTCAACGGAGAACTGCTGGACAGCCGACAGCAATGCAACTCCTACGATAACCTCGACGCCACGGAGGACAGCGACGGAGACGACGGGCCCATCTGCGTCCCCGCCCTGATCTCGCCGCCCCGCTCGGCGGGCGAAGATGTGGACCTGAGCCCACCAGACATCGGCATGGCCTCGTTAGACTTTGACCCCATGTCTTTTCAGTGCAGCGTGCCAGACACCACCTTTGCCTTCCCCTTGGGTGACTCCTCAACTGGCACCGAAGGCTCCACGTTAAAGAGAAGCCCCAAGAGCAATGGCTCCGACCTCATCACCGCCTCCTTCCCAGGCAGCGTGACCTCCCCGCTATTGTCTGCAGACCGCAGCATGGCAGAGAAGGCAGAAAGCAAAAAGCTGACCACATCTTACTCCTACACTGATAAGCCCATGCAGGCTGTATCACCTATTAAATGTGGGAAAGCCACCAGTTTGACTCCATTTGCTATGTTAGAGCTTTTCTCCCCAGAGATTCCTGACAGAAACGGAGCTGGACAGCCCATCTCTAAGCAACCTTTATCTCCTCCTCCAATGCCCAAGGAGTCTCCTCCTCTGATGGGCAGTGTACTGCTTAGGGGGGCCGAGCCATCACTCACTGAAGCTTTCCAGAAGGAGCTGCACTCTAAGCTGGCGACCTTTGACACGTTGGACAGTAAGGACCTTGTAGGAGAGGAAGCAGTGGAGCAGGAACCACTAACCACCAGCCAGGAGCATCAAGGTAAGAAGAAGAAAAAGGATCTCTGTAGTCTGATGCGTGCTTCTGTTTTTACCATTTCATGATGTGTTCAGACCGAACGCAATTTGAGCGTCAGGGGCGTCTGTTTACGTGCAACTTCTATCTGGATGCTTGTCTAAGGTGCGTTGAGAAGTCTCATCTGACGCTGCACGTTTTGAGTGTTCGACGTGCATCCAATGCTGGAGTTACAAAATCTGAACTTTTGCAGCTGGATGCAATAAGACATAGTGGCCTGCAGTTAATGTCCTGCCAGGAGAAGTAGGCAATAATGCGGGTCAACAGGTTGTCAAACTGGGCTCGGGTGAGACAAAAATAGTGCTGAAAGCGAGCAGCTAGGTCATGAAATTCACAACACCTCTGAATTATCTGGTGAAATTAAACATGGCCCAGAGGCGGCCGACGACAACATTCTCCTGCTTTCTCTAAATAAAGCCAAGACTCTCTCAATATTTCATCCGCCATTGTACAAAGAGACCGGGAGAGGGAAAAAAAGTTAAAAGTCTAGAGCCCCTCTCCAGCTTTGGTTCTAGAGCCATTTTGAGGCTCCATATCAAGCAACCAACTTGAGGTGTTGGGTATGTTTTTGACACGCGAAATACGTTCGGTCTGAACACAGTATTGGTGTTTTTTAGTGGTTTAACCTGAATCTCTTGCTACCTTACCAAAGCCCCATGCTCAACATCCCCCGCCTCTTTGTCTTGAACCTTCCTCCCTGCTGTCACCGTCATACTCTGTTCTCTTGCTTCTTGATGATTCAGCTGCACATTCCTTCTGTTCTTGTCTTCCTGGTAGGAGTCCCCACTCCAGACTCTTCAAAGGACCTCCCCCCTCGTTCCCTCAACTCTACTGCCCCCCCTCCTCCTCCACCCCCTAAAAACCCTGCCCGCATGTTGGCCCTGGCCCTGGCCGAATCGGCCCAGCAGGTCTCCGTTCAGTCTCAGCCCCAGTCCTCTGGGCCCCCCACGCTGGTGTCCTCTGTCCAACCGCAGGTCTCACACGTTCCAGAATCGTCCCGTTCACCAGCTCCACCAACCCACACTGCGTCTGAGGAAGGAGAGGGAGCAATAAGTTCTCCACCACCAAGCGTTACTTCTGCTGCTGTTATCACCAGCTCACATGATCGAACCACTTCCAGCCAACCAACCAGCCTGCCGCCATCACAGTTCACCAGCACCACCACTAAGCCATCAGACAGTTCTGCTACAGCCCAGTCCAGAACTCAGCCAGAGATTGAATCTACCCCACCAAGCACTCCGCTTTATATATGTGCCCAAGTTCCCACTTCAACCAGCCTGACCTCTCCAACCAGGAAGAGTCCTGAAAGACAGCAGCAGGTCACAAGACAGGCCCTCGGTCACAGCAGCTCGTCTGGTGCTGCTGCAGCCACGACCCCAAGATGCGTCAGCAAAGATGAAAGAGTTCTACAGCAATCTGGTTCTGAGGTAAATGTTAGTTCCCCATGGAGATCAGAGCTCTATCACTCTGTCATGATCCCAAACTACAGCATATATGATAAACTTTGTTGCATAATAGAGACTTGCTGACCAAAAAATGTTTAAGGTAAATTTGATGTCAGATTGCCTAAACAATAACTGAAAATAGGCTGGCAATTGACAGATGTTTACACTTGGTGTGTTCAAGGTACAGTGGAGACTTTTAGCTGATTTAAGTTTATTTGCGTAGCGCATCTCAGAAGCAAAGGAAGTTCAAAGTACTTTACATGGTAAAAGCATAACACAATAAACTGCTCAGACAAAATATCCAGTCAGCTTTTGTGTCCAAGTACAGCGGCAGCTTGAAGTGTTTGTACTCCAACAGCAAATAAGAAGGTAAGCCTCACATAGTGGACCCTGTTTTTGTGGTCTTAGCATGTCAGGGTCTGCTGAAGGGAAATAAATACTACAACAGGGAATACCTATTAAAAGTGATTATCCTCTCTCTTGCAAACTTCTCAGTTGAGCCATACATGTGGGACGTGTTAAGTATCTACCTTTTATAAATCAGTGTTCTCAGCAGAACATTCAAGGTGTCAATGCTTCTTACAAAATAAAATCTGAGAGGTATGGTATTCATTTCTGTTGAGCCCTCTCAGGTTTAATACTTTTGAGCCACCTTTCTCAACAATTACAGCTGTAGAAAAATTTGCTTATCAGCTCTGCTAACGGTTGAAGTTCAGTCAAATTAGATAAAGAACATCTGTGACCAGGGGTTTAGGTGCTATAATCTCAATTAAATTTACTTTGACCGCTGCCGTCTAACATCTGGATATATGACTTAATCTATTTTGTTGTACCTCTGGCTGCATGTTTAGAATCATTATCATGCTGGAAAGTTAATCTCTACCCCAGTCCCAGTTCATTTGCAGACTCTTAACAGGTTTTTCTCCAGGATTGCTCTCTAGTTAGCTTATGCTATCACCAAGTGTGGTGACTGTGTGTCAAGACTTTTTCAAGGCACTGCAGCACAGGACAGTACAGTATATAGATCAGGTTTGTTTGACTTTTCCCAACTGGAACAAATCCTAACTTGTCTTTATTTTCTGTTGTTTGAATCGTCAGATGAAAGCTGAGGATTGTGCGTCAGCTAAAATCCTTCCCAAACCATCAGAGCAACCCCCTCCAACAGCTCAGAAACCCATTAGGCAGCCAGTCTCGCTTCCTCAGAACCAGCCTCAGACTCTGCTGCACAACCAAGTTCACACACAGCCTCGTCTTCCACCTCAGCCTCACTCAGCTTCCCAGACCCACACCCATCCCCAGGCCCACCCGTCTAAAGCCAGTGCCAGAATAGCACCCACCTCAGCGGAGCCTGTTGAGAAGCCGTGGGAAGCCATTAAACCCGTACAGCCGTGTAAAGAACCTGCCAAACACAATGACTCTTATGGACCCACTCCTCCTGTTCCCCCAGTTCGCACCTTGGAGAGCAAACTGGCCACTGCAGCACTTAGTCAGAGTGAAGCTTCCTATGAGATGTTCAGGGAAGGCCCTTCGGCTAGCCACCTGACAGAGGGTCTTTCCCATCATCCTCTGTCTCCACGTAAACCCTCCTCTCACCAGCCAGCCTACATTTACCATGTTAAGGGAGAGCCCATCCTTATTGAAGCCCCAGGAGCGGCGTACTACCACCAGAGGCCTGTTCCTCATCATTACCGCCCGGACAGTGTCACCCCACACTCCTACGTGTCCAAGTCCGAGCCTCAGATAACCTACAGTGCCCGAGCAGACAATAGGTACAGCACTTTAGGTCCCAGGTCCTACCATCACTCCATAAAGCTGAGAGGAACCCCCCGGGGTGTGCATGTCTCCCCAGGGCCGGATCACCAGGGCTACAGCCATGACAGGACCCATGGCTATCCCACCATCCGCAGAGTCCACTCCTTCCACGTCCCGCCCACCATTCGCTCTGTCCCCATCCAGAGGACGGAAGTTCCGCCGGAAGACGACATGTTCTTCCATCACCGGCCCGTTTATCAGTGCAAGGCTTACCAGCAGCCTCCGCAGTCGTCATCCCAGACCGACTACCACGTCACCCAGCTGCAGCCGTACTTTGAGAACGGCCGGGTGCAGTACCGTTACAGCCCATACTCTGGCTCTGTCCCGTTGGAGTCACCTTTCTATGACATAGACCCTTACGGCACAATCCGAGTTAGGCACTTTCATTCCTACGGAGGTCGGGACGCCGGCGCTGTCGGAGGCCGGCCTGGTGGGAAGGCGGCTGGTTACCACTACGTCTCCCGCCATGGACTGCCCCCTGGCAAAGAGCATGGCTTTGTCAGCAGAGACATGCCTCCTGGTCACGGGAGCAAGGAAGCTGCCGTGTTCCTGCCATGGGACCCGGAGGAGGCAGAGAAGCTTCGCATGCACTCGATCCGCAGGGAGAGCAGGGCCAGGATGAAGCTGAGAGGCCCTGTCCTCTCGCAGTACGACAACGTTGGTCTCTTTACACCAGCAGATATATCTGGGTATGAAACCTTGCACCTGCGTAGTAAGTCTGACCCTGGTAAAGCTGTGCTGCTTCCAGTGGAGAGCAAAGATGGACGCTACCTTCCCAGACACATGGTGTCTGACCCTGATGGGCTCGTCTACATGGAGACAGACAAGCATGTCCACGGCAGCGGAGTGGGAGACAAGTCAGACCTTTCTAAGCAAGCCGTTTCCAAGAAATGCCAGTCATCTCACTCTCTTCCCGTGTCTCACCAGTCAGACAGCAATCGGCATGAGCTCAAATACGAGAGCGGAGAAGACAAGCTGGGTGGCGACAGTGGCAGGTCCAAACACCGGCAGGAGCATCCCACCAACAGGCCCTTCCAGCCACGGTACGAGTATCCTGATTCTGACCACCACCACCATGACAAGCTGAAGTCATCCGGTGGTTACCACGGTACTGACGAGCCTCCGACCCGGGACCAACTGGCACGTTGCAAACCGGAGAGTTCCCACAGCGTCCGAGAAGAGCAGCACCTCAACCAGAGCAAAGCAGACCTGGACAGGGACTACAGCTACCAGAAACACAGCAACAAACCCACCCAGTCCCACTACGACAACCTGGATGATTACCACCCGGTACCTCAGCCTCAGGCCCCGGTCCAAAAACACGCAGGGTCCGGCTCCAGCTCATACCCTGCCAACCCCAGCAGCAGGGCTTACTCCACGGCTCTGGGCCAGGGAGCCTTCATCCAGACTGAGCTGGGCCTGCAGAGGCCTGAGACAGAACTCCGTACCGAATAAAGCGTTTGGGTGGGAAGGGGAAAAAACTGTTGAAGTATGGGTGAGCAGACTCTGCAGGACAGTGGACTGCTAGAACCCTCATATTTTTGCTTTTTCTGTATTTTTTATGAATTGTAAAGAATATTGCAAGGCTTTTTACTGAGTCCTGAATGTACCTGAAATTATTGTCCATGAGGTCACAGTACTGTGACTGACTGAGACTGTAGCCAATTATAAATGTATATAAGAAAGACGTAAGGTACTTTTAGCAGGAACCCCAAAAATGTCAAATATATACTATATATAGATATATAGATATATAGATATATAAATATATGTTCTACAAATGAAATCACTAATAAAAGGGATTTTTAGTTGACTTTTTTAGGTGTGGAGCTGGGCATGAGAATCAACTGGAAGTAAGATTTGCATTTTAGTAATTCATGATCAGTTGTGTGTAGATCTCTTGTTGTGTTCTGTCTGGATGTTACAGCACAACGTAAAAGGACCCTCCCCTCCCGGTACCAACACAAGAACACGGTTCTGTGTGTCCATGTTGGCTTTGATGAGTGGAAGATGTGACATGGAGCTACTTGGGTTGTCGCAGTGGTTATCAATGTCTTACTCTTTCTGTTACTGTGCCATTTTTTAAGGTAACGTTACTCTAAACAGTTTTCAGTGGCTTTTTTTGGAATCTTTCAGTACTTGTGTGTTTTCTGTTGGAAGAGGGACCAAAGACTTGGCACAGTTGTTGCACATATGAGGTAAAGATGGGAAAGTGGATGAAAATTGTAGCTTCTGAAGTTTAAAATGGTGTTTGTTTGTTTTCATTCATTGTACTTTCAGGTACTAGACTAATTGATTAAAGCTGAAACAATGTCTTCTCATACAACATGATGAAAATGTTGCTGCTGCTTTGTGGGAAAACCAATTTGTTAATGAGCCTTAAAATTTTGTTCCTGGAGAATCGTACATTGTTTACTGATACTGTTAACGACAGAAATGATGTTCACCACTTTAAAGCAGGTTTAGTTTTAAGATATTTTAGTTGGTTTGAGATTTTAAATACTGAGGGAATGTTTTTCTTTTTACTTTTCTTTTCTTCAAATAGTGTGTTGGTCCATGGTTTTCAGGCTAGAGATAGATGTATAGTACATCCATCCATTAGTCTAATACAAGGCCCTCTGGGCCAGCATAATGGATGGCATACAGTATAAACCCAATACGTTTAAATCCAGGTGTACTCTGTAACAGTTCAACTTCTATATTGCTTGCAGGTTTTGCCCCTCTTGCCTTATCTAAAGCCTCTACCTTCTCAGATGGGCTGTTACAGTAAGGCACTGTGTACTTGAATGTGAAAAAACTCATTTCAAACTGGAGGAGCCTAAAGTCAGACATAAAATAAATAAAGGTGTTCAGGAATTGCTCAGCTTGATGGGTTTTTTATTATGATGTTTGTGTATTTTGTACTGCCATTCATTCAGAATGAGCAGCAAAAGGACAAAAAGCTTCATCAATGGTTCTGTTTTCCACTGTCTCTGGTTGGGTTGGGGAACTATTGGGTCCTGGTACCTAACACACACACCCTCTTAACTAAGAGTATCCCCAAGATGTTTCCAGACCAGATCAAATATGTACAGGTACATCTGAAAAAATTTTGATTAAAAGTCAAATAGTACTTCCCAGTCATCATAAAAATATCATATTATCTAGAATCATGACAAATAGAGCAATATATTCTAATCGTTTCTTGTAATTTTACTGATTATGGCCTGCAGATCTGTCCATCCATCCATTTCCTTACACCCTTATGCCATTGGGGTCAGGAGAGGTGCCAGTGCCTATCTCTAGAGGTCAACGGGATAGAGGCAGGGCACACCTTGGACAGGTTACCAGTTTATCGCAAGGCTTGCAGATAATAAACAAAATTCAGTACCTCAGAAAAATAGAATACAGCTGAAACTCAAGGTGTCACACCCTAATTAACTCAAAACACCTGCAAAGGTTTCCTGAACAGTTAAACGGTGAGTCAACTACAATGATGAGGAAGACTTCTGACTGGACAGGTGTCCAGGACACCCTTCACAAGCAGGGGAAGCCATAAAAAGTCACTGCTGTAGAAACTGGTTTTTCACAGAGTTCTGCATACAAGCATATTGACATAAAATTGAGTGGAAGACAGAAGAAGTGTGATGGGAAAAATGTGCATCCTTGAACTGCGGCCTGGAGAGGATCGTCAATTAATCAGTCAAATTCCAGAAGAGTCACCGCACGCACACCAATATGGGCTACACGTAGTAATGATCTGTGAATTAAAGGATCCTGTGATATGTCATAATTTGAGTTGACAAACAACGATGCAGTGAAAATATTTCCATACACATGTAACATTACAAAGTGCTGCAAATTAATCGGAACAGTTGTGTAATGCTAATCTGAGGCTGCATCAGAGCAACAGTTTAAAATCTAATGTTTAGTGTAGAGTTTGACATCTTCCCCACCTCCCCAGATCAACACCAGCCAGCAGTTTCATGAGGGTGGGGAGTTACAGAGCCTTGGGGTTCGCAGGAGACTACTTAGTCAGATTTGCCTCTCTTTCTGGACCAGAAAACCCAGATTTATCTTGATTTCAGGGTTATGCTCAAAATTTGTACATATACTGCCATCTGAAATAACCCCAAACTTCCCAGAATAAACCATCATGGCAATTTATGCCTGACTACTTCAGTAAAAACTCCAGAAAAATAGGTTAAAACAGATTAACCTGGAAATTCTGGCTTAAACCCTGGTTTTAGTTTCAACAGTCCCCGGAAAAGTACGAATTGACAGCAACTTCACAAGTAGACCATATAAAAAAGAAAAAAACAAAACCCTGGAGTTGAAGCCGAGTCATTATGAGCGGCTTGTTAATCTGTGCAAATGTTGATTTATGAATCATTCAGCTGCTTTAAATACCAACGCGATAAATATGGTGGTATCCACTATTTCCTGTTCTGTTTTACACGGGGCTATTAAACCTTAAAAATGCCCTTCCCATTTTTTTTACTACAGAGCTCATTTTACTCCACCCTTCACTCAAACGTTTACAATCTGCTTACATATCGTGATAGTGTTAATATTGTTGCTTTTAGGAGCCTTTTATGTACTTCGACACTTCCTGTTGTGACGACGTTTGAAATTGTGAAAAAAGTTAGTTATCAAAACACTATTAATTTATAAATTAAGCCTTCTCTATTGAATTGTGATTTTTTTTTTCCCCCCCCCCGACCCTCTCCGCCACGCTTTAGGTGAAAAAGTTTCAGTGTTTACAAATGTTGGCATTGCATTGTGGGAGTAAAGATGATTGACACCGGCGCCATTTTGCTCCTGCTCGCTCTGCTTCCATTGTGTGAGAGATAGTAAATATCTGACACTGCCACACAACCACAACACACTGAAACGCTGCGAAGCGAAAGCCGATAATTCAGCCCCGGTATGTAAACGTTTCCACATACTTCTTAGACGTTAGAATATAAATCATTGTTTTGTGTCATTATTGGACGGGAAGTGTGTTTTTTGGGAGCTTATAAAGCGTTTAAATTCGACGCCGAGGTGAGGCGAAAAGCAGCTGCCTCGATGCCCAGACTCGGAGAAAAACGGCTCGGTGCTTCTACCGCCGAGCTAGCTGCTCCACTTTCATCTTTCCTCTCTAATATAGCGCCGCGCCCCCGACTCTGTTGATGTTCTGATACCTATATGTACGTCCTGTAATTTGTTGGTAGTTTAATGCGCCCACGTTTGTAGTTTCGGTAGAAAATCATTCAAGTTTCCATCCTGTTCTTTGACTCTACATTGGTAGGCTGGTTCGTTTCAGTCTGCGGCCATAATCTTGCGGTATGAGGCGGGGCTATAACTGTTCGTCCCGCCTTGAAACCATTCAGTCTGACAGACTATTGGTCCACAAACACGGCTGCGCCTCACCGGATTGGTGTATATTCTTGCATTCGCCCGTTTCAAATTGTGATTGGTTGTAGGGGTTTGGGATTTAGTGTTTTGATTGGTTGGGTACGATGTTTTTGGGTAACTGCCAAAAATCTGTGCACCGAGGGTTCCTAGGAAACGTCGGAACTGAAAGGAGAAACAAACAAAACAGTGGAGGAAATAAAAACACTGATGAACATGATTTCACTCTGAGCTGTAGCTGCGTAGGTAAACGGGTGTTTGGGGAAAAACGAAACGCTTTACATTTAGGATCCAGCAGCGGTAAACAACCCAGAAACAAACAATTCTGAAAAGTGTCTCACTGAGCTTTTGTTGCCGGCATCCTCTCACAAAGGCCCATCATTTGCAATTACTTCTTAGAGTCTTGAGAAGATGTAACAAAATGGCGTAACACAGAGAAAAAAAGCTATTTTCATCCAGCAAGATGATGATTGTAAAACATGTTTTAGCTATGTGTGGTCTTTAAAAATAAAGAGGAAACTGGACAACAGAGGGCAATATGAAAGACCTGTGGTCCATATGTTTGGGGAAAATGGAGGGGGGAAAAAAAAATCGATACAGGATTTGAGGGATCTGTCTATATGGGGTTGTGTTGACAAAGTCCAGCCCAAAATGGCACCAACAAAGAAAAGGTGAGAAATGTCCTTCAATAAGCCTGGAGAATTTCCTGAATAAAGTTCAGACTAGACTTCAAGCTTTGTTCAAAAGTAAATGTTCCCACCAGATGTTAAATTTGCTAAGGATTTAAATTGTAGACCTTGTTACCCCCCTTATGGACTTGTGAAGCTAATTGACTTCATACGGCTTTCGTTATGAATACAACAGTGATGTGCGATGAGGTTCATAGCTGATGAGGCTCTGACTTAATCATAATCATATTTACAAATGTAGACACCCTGCATGTTATTGTTTACATAAGGAAATTTCGCGCATGGGGACAAGCTGGAGGGCAAAAAGACTATTCTTTTACATAATGTACAGACATTATATACATAAACTAAATTATAAAAATCAGTTCATACATTAAATGTTTTTTAGCCATTTCATTGGCGGCGTACAGACAGGAGGAACATGCTCCCATAAAATGGCAGTTAGCGAGAGGTTGCGCAATCCCAGGTGAGGCTCGGCTCGCTGCTGCCTCACCTGCTTCGCTTCCAAGCATTTGAATAGGAAAATGCGAAAATTCAGCGATTTTGAAGAAAAAAATAATCAGAATTGGTTAAGCTAAATGAAAAATAGGTACTTTATAGTACAAACCACAGGGTAAAAATAGCAATATAAATTATTTTATCATTCTATTTTATTTTTCTATGATGACATCCTGCCTTCCCTGACCACACGTTACTGGAATACAACCAGGGAGTGTGTGAATACTACAAATGTATGGATGGACATCAATGATTGCTCCTAACTATATGGTGAAATAAAATTTTGAACACTGATTTCAATCGAAAAGTCTGTTTCATTCCTTAAATGCCTTGTGGTGCTAATTAGCATCATACTTAAATTTCCACTAGCTGTTGATGCAGTGTTTAAATTAATCATTTCTAATTAACTGAACAACTGATCAACAGCAAAAAAAAAGTAATTTTTTTGGTACAATTGGACACAAATTCAGGCATTAAGAGTTAACGATCTTGGTATAGAACAATATATACCATGGATAATAATTGATTGATTCCATTTTCCTCTGCAGGTGAAACTTTGTCGTCATGGCCCGTACCAAGCAGACCGCTCGTAAGTCCACTGGAGGAAAAGCTCCTCGTAAGCAGCTGGCCACCAAGGCCGCCCGCAAGAGCGCCCCCTCTACTGGGGGTGTCAAGAAACCCCATCGTTACAGGTGTGTGTATTCACCTATAGGAAGAGGATGGCTCCCAAAACTGAACCAGCTTCACTTGGTCCTTTTAAATGAATGCTAATAAGTGTAGGTGATTTAATAAAACATGAAATATTTCTTTTAATTATTTGCTTAGTTATTATTGCCTACTAAAAGCTTTTGATTGTTGACTTGTTACTGAAATACAGGTTGTGTGCAGCTAATAGCAACCAGGTCAGAGTTCTGCGGCTGATTTTTCATCTGTAGTTTTGTGAAGAGTTTAGCTAACTTTGAGTCTTTATTAGTAACAACTTCCACACCGAAGAGTCGGACCTGACACCCAAATGCAGGGGTGTGGTCCATTTGCTGACCAAAAAAAAAAATCTGATTTTTTTTATCTTCAGCTATAGTGTCTTTGCTTGTCTGCCTTGCCTCCTTCATTAAGATGTATTTGTGTAGTTTATTATTTAGCAGGTAAAAATAATAGGTTCTTGCTATCAGAATTAAGAAGAAAAACAAAAACGTTTGGAGACCACCACTCTAATTAGCATTAAGCGCTTTGTCTGAGAGGTGGAGTAATGAGTAAAGTTACTGTTTATCAGTCATATTTAGCAGTGGGAAGTCCAGACCCAGGCTTGGTTCTGATGGAGAACCCAGCAGATCAAACTGAAAATAACAAAACCCAGAACAGACAACTGGTTCTGCCTTAGCTCCCCCAAGAACCTGACGAGCCTGTGTTGTCGTTTCAGGCCCGGTACTGTGGCTCTCAGGGAGATCCGTCGGTACCAGAAGTCCACAGAGCTGCTGATCCGTAAGCTGCCGTTCCAGCGCCTGGTGAGGGAGATCGCTCAGGACTTCAAGACCGACCTGCGCTTCCAGAGCGCTGCCATCGGAGCTCTACAGGTGAGTGAGGCAACAGCGACTAAACGCTGCGTGGTGGAAGTTGTGCCGCTAACCTGCGCTCTGGCTCTGTGTTCCCGCAGGAGGCCAGCGAGGCCTACCTGGTGGGTCTGTTCGAGGACACCAACCTGTGCGCCATCCACGCCAAGCGGGTCACCATCATGCCCAAAGACATCCAGCTGGCCCGCCGTATCCGCGGAGAGCGCGCTTAGACACTCCTCTGCACTCCTGTTTTTCTGTCCCTGTCCTCACTGCTTCCTCCCCCCCCAAACTGCCCCTCCACCCCCCCACCCTCCAGCCCTGCTCAACTTCTTAGTAGACTTTAGGCTGATCCTGATCATGAGCAGATAGAAACACGTCGAAGTCTGGTCTCTCGTAGAAGTTTTTCATCCTCATAAAATGTTTTAGGGTACCTTTCTTTTTTTTTTTGTGCATGTAAAAAGTTTTGTGGATCAGATGCGCATGTGCACACGCATACTCAAATGTGTATCACTGGATTTTCCTGGTGCTTCTCAACACGGAGCCCGCCTCTGAGCTCACCTGTTCTGTTGGAGGTCAGCTGGCGCAGCTTGTGGAGCAAACAGAGCTGGAGCGCAGGGACCTGGCCGAGGGGCTAGTCTGCTTAAGGGGAGCTGCAACTTCCACAGCAGGGTGCTATTAAAACTAGCCCTGAGGCCCCCTGAACACCCCCCCTCACACCGCCCCTGACCCCCAGCTGGGGGAGAGGCTGGACTGCTGCTCTGTTTGTGTGAACCCGCCAGCCCTGACCTTCCAAACCAACTGTACTCGACAAACGTCAATCTCTCAGTTCTTACATGAAAAGTTCATGGGTATGGTGTCGGTAGTTTTTCTTTTTTTTTTTTTTTCTTCTACACATAAAATTCATAATTTACAGAGTACATCTTATTTTACCACTTTCTAAATTATCAAAATTAAAACAGAATTGAGTTTTCTGCGGTGATTTTATTTGCTATAGGACTTTTTTGAGGAGCTTCTGTTTTCCCAGGAAACTATTATTCCCATCGCAACCACACGGGGGCGTTAGATCACCGTCACCTTTTCTTTTCAGTTCGTTACTGCAGGTCTGTAATCACACTTGATGCTACTGGCGCCCCCTGTCTCCACAGATCAGCATTAGATTTGACATAGTGAAAGTTCTCTGCATGTTTCAGGTCTTTGTCTTTCCTGCCAGCTCTGAGCGTATAAACTGTCCCTTTTCTTGAAATTTCTGATACAGAATATAACCTCATAATTGTTTTCTTTTATATTTTTCTTATTCCTTGAGATTTTCAGACGTATAAATAAGCTGATCTTTGTATTTTCCAAATTTCTCATATTATGGTGGTAATAAATAGATGTTAAAACAAGCTTCACAGAGTGTGTGTGTTGTGTTCTTTACAGTATTTCACAAATGCGCCTTCATACAGATAAAACATTGATGCTGATAGATCAGGGGTGTTCAGAGTGCAGCTTTGGGAGTAGTTTTGTGTGGCCCCTGAATAGTTTATTTGCAATTAAAATTAGATTTTCAATGACATGTCTTAAATAGAAAAAGTATGAAGCAGGTGTTAGCCTTTTATTAGCCACATTTTTCTTTTTGTTTTCATTTTAATGTCATACTAAGCATGACCACAAACCTCCAGAAACTTTTTATTCATAAGCATAACTTAATTAATCACGCTCAATAATTAAAACGGACTAAGGGTTTTCAAAGACGGTCCTCGTTTTTGTTGCTGGGAATAAACTCAAAATTATATTCTGACCAACAAGTTTGGAAACTACACCTTTGAGGCTCCTTTGCAATTAAAATGCTTTTTAATTTGTTGCTGGTAAAAGGATTGACAATAATTTTTTTTTTGCATTTTTAGCTAGTAATTTATTTTTATATAGAGCCAATTCACAGCTAATTTGTGAAACAAATCAGTTCAATTCAATCATCCAGACAGATTCGGTCATTTCCATGCATTCCAACTGATCCTAGTGATCAAACGATGCGGTCAAGTTCAATTTATTTTTAAAACTGACTCCAAGAGTTTTCTGTCAAAGGAAACCCAGTAGATTACATTTGAGTCATTGGAGAATTCGCTCCTTGATCAGCATGTGTTCTTTAGCTTAGTGTTGTTCAGTTTTCAGGAATCCCTCATACTGAGCATGCATGTAGCGACAGTGGAAAGGAAAAACTCCCCTTTAACAGGAAGAAGCCTCCAGCCTCTTCATGGCTAATGATGTGTCTGTCGCTGCCCCAAACGTCTGAGTGGCGGCCTTGTTATAGTTCAGTCTGCTTATGGAGATCACTTTACCTGGCTTGGATACCTCAACACTTCCTGTCTGAATGACATCCCACTGCTGTGTATCATCATGATGTGAAGCTAAAAAAAATTCATTTTACATAATACTTCCCCTTTAAAGGCAAGGAACGCTTGTAGAAACAATGCATCTAGACTTTGTCACAGTGTGTCCTGAAACATGTGCATAACAACTGTCATCCCAATAAAAATCTTGTCTTTATTGTTTCTCAGGGTTTATCTGATGGAAACGGCTCAGGAAGGTGATGATGGAGGTAAACGGCTACAACTTAGGATAGATTTGGAAGCCAGAAGTGTGTTGATTCCCATGGTGGAAGAATGTTTTGTAATATAAATGACTGTTTCTGATTTGTGCTGCTACCATCCTCATCCTTCGCCTCTGATTGGGCAGGAATCACCATAGTTACCGCTCAGCAGGTGTTGGTCTGATTGGAGGCCTTCTAGCATCCATGATGGCTGTGGACATGGCTGATGTATGATGTTGTCATTGCGTAATTTTAAACAGGGTGTAAACAGGACACACATTACACTTTAGGTGATTTATTTATTTTTTCAAATGCACCTCCTTTTTATTTCTACTCGTGTTTCATTTGGAGAGGAAACCTTCCCTCCGATGCTATTTAGGTTAAATCTAATCCCTAAAATCTAATGGAACAGGAATTCTACTTCTATCTGTTGACGTTTTTCACATTTCTCACATTACAACCCTAAATGTTGATGTTTTATGTAACAGACCAGCACAAAGTAGAGCATGGCAGGGAAGTGTGAGAAAATGTCTACATAGCTTTACATTTCTTTTGCCATTAAAAATCTGAAAAGGTGAATCTGTGAATCAGCTTCTGACTGGGTTTCTTCCAGGATCACCATGTCTTCAGCTCCATCCAGCTTCCCTAAACTATTTCCACAGTACAGCGCTGCCACCACCGTGTTTCAGGATGGGGTTAGTGCATTTAGAGGGATTTGCCACATTTATTGTTTGGCATGCAAGTTAAAAAGTTATATTTTGATCTGATATGTCCTGAAGGTCTTTATTTATTGCTTTCTGTCTGACGCTCTTTCATGAGCTAAACGGTCTAAATGCAGCAGCGTGCCACTCTTTCATCATTTACGTTGGTAAAACCTTAAGGAAACCATGCACAGAGCCTGGATATTGACACACAGTGTGAAAAGATTCTAAATTCTCATCTCCCTTCAGCGCTCCGTCTGGGATTTCTCCCATTGTGCTGGATTTCTCCAGTTGGATTTCAACCGGTCGAATAAGCAGACACAAGAAAATGTGAACGACGATGTCGAGTTTCTGCGCCGTTTTAAGATTAGAACAGTGGCAGGTTTTAAATCAGACTAATCACCTATTTTTGGTCAATTAGGGGTAGCAATTTTATTTTTCTTCCATGAGAACCTGAATATCAGGAGAAGGTATTTTTAGATCATTTTTAATTTATGTGTGTGTGTGTGTGGCCTTGTGATTTTGATATCGAAATCAAAATCACTTTATTGCCATTCCATAAGAGAAAGTGATATGTTTGGGTTACGTGCTAGGTTGACGACTAAGGTGTGAATTAATACATTTATCAGTTAAGATTAGGATTAGGGAAAATGTCTGGGTTAGGCATAACTTCAGTTCCTAAAATAAAAGGAAGTCAATACAAATTCCTTTTGTGGGTAGAAATACAAACTTGTGTGTGTGACTTTAGCAATTGTTCGTTAAAATTGCTCAGTCAAAACTTTTCCCTTCACCTGCTGGTAAAATACTCTCAACTCATAAGAATCTGACTTTGTGAAAGAATATGGAAACGTCTCTCGTAGCTGTTTTCCTTCACCGTCTGCATGTAACAAACAAATCACCTTCATCAAGGTCTGCTGGGCGCGCTCCATCCCCCATCACATCTGCTCCTCCCTGGGATTACAGTGCAAATGTTTGTCTGAAACACCCAGTGCTGAGAGGGGAGATTATGGCTGTACTGGCCTCTCCGAGAGGGGGAGGGGGGTTAACCAATCAGAACAGCCAGACGCAGGGATTAACCAATCGTGCCACAGAGAGGGAGGGCAGAGGGGATTAAGCAGAGCACAGAGTGGGATTAGGTCAGAAAAGTGCTTTGAAATGTACTTTGTTAAACACTCACTTCTACCACGCATCAGATTTCTGATAGTTCAGCAGAACTACAAGAAGCTGCATTTCTCCATGTGTAAGAAATAAATTAATTTCCGCCCTAGTCCTGATCTTCCACAGTCCCATTCAAATCCGTTGACTATTTTGTAAAATCTGGGAGATTAGCTTTAAATTTAAAAACACAAATCGATCCATGGCTATGGACTAAAACCATGTTTTGCACACACTGCTCTAAAATCCGTCGGCATATTTGATGTCATCATAGCTCTGTTTATGTAGTATTCAGGTCACCGGCGGATTAACAACTTGTCCAAAGAGCTGGGGAGCATCATGGAGGACGGAGGAGGGGGAGAGACGGGGAACCTCAGAGAACCCCGATGAAGACGGTCCGCATTTAACGCCGCCGCTGACCTTTCGCACATTTTCCACGGCGGAAAAGCCAAGAGTGCAGAATGGAAAAAGTTCAACAGAAGAAGTGGAGAGATAAAAGCGAGGGAGCCACGGGTGGAGGAGGTGGAAAAGGTTGAGGTGGGTGAGAGACAGAGGGGGATAGGGCAATAATCCCAACTAATTCACTTAGGGCATTGCTGAAGGGAGGCTAAGAGGATTGGGACACTCCCAGAATCAGATCACCTAAAATAACCAAGATGGAGCAGAGCGAGGTGGAGGCGTGTGGCGCCGAACTGCCAACCCGACGTCGTCTGCATACCGGACAGGACCACCTGCAGCTGACCCCCTGACCTGAGAAACAAGACTTCCAAACTGTACAACTCACCTCAAGGAGCTTCAGCACACACACGTAAAGAATAAACCACTTTAATACATCAACACAGCTAAAACAGGACATTTTTTTAATCCTATGGAACAGACTGAAACACTACACACTAACACTGATAAACATAAATGCCCCAAAAATAAATAAGAGCAAACGACAGAGCTAAACGTAGCATAAAATAATGATAATGGTAATAATAAATAGTTGAGAAAAACCTTACAGGAGGTGCAGCCTACAGTTCCTTCATCACAATGTGAGTTTAAAACACACAGCGAGTGTAATGTGTGTGTGACCTTTAACCCTGCAAGCCTGTCAAAGGCTGTAGGTTTTATATGAGCATGAGGAGGACAGACCGTTGGACTCAATTCAAAAACACTTAATTGATCCCAAAGGGAAATTAAATGCTGTAAATCATATTAATTCAAATTCTTCAGTTACTGCAGATGTTGATGGCTGTTGGCAGGAGAGATCTCCTGTAGCAGTCTGTGTTACAGTGACTTTGAAGAAGCCTCTGACTAAAGACACTCTGTTTTTCCCAGCAGGCCTTCCAGTTCGACTGTTCCTACAACACTCACAGTCAGACAAAAAAAAAATATATACAAACAGGCTAACAAACAGGAAACAGCAGAAACCTGCCCTCTCATGCTGGATGCTGGACTAAGTCATACACTTCCACACACCCAACACACACACACACGCACACGCCCACGCACCCACACACACACTCATGAAGGGACGCCCCTCCTCGCCTCCTAGAGGACCTGGAACTTCCAGGAGTTCTGGTCCTTGTGGTCCAGGCAGTCCATGGTAGTGAAGCCCAGTTTCCAGGCCTGCTGGTCCTTGTAGTCCAGGCAGTCCACGGAGGTGAAGCCCAGGGAGGAGGCGGTACTGTAGCCCTGCGAGGACAGCGAGGCCGGGGACTGGCTCAGAGAGCCCCCCATGGAGGGGACGGTGATGGGGCTGAGCGCGCCACCGGTGCCGGACAGCTGCGAGTGCATGGGGGACAGGTAGGCGCTGCAGTCCAGGCCCGTGAAGTAGGAGGTGGTGCTGGCGTAGCCCTGGGTGTAGGCCGAGGGCTGGCCGTAGCTCATGGGGTAGGGCGAGGGTCGCTGCATGCAGGGGGCGGAGGAGGCCAGCGGGTCGGGCAGGGGGGAGATGGCCGGGCTCCAGATGGACACGGCCGTGTTTCCTGTGCTGGAGCTGGGGGCCAGGCTGGGCCCGGCGGACTGAGCCGAGGAGGGGCTGTAGGAACCAGACGGGTTGGGGACTGGGTCGGGAGCACTGGGCTCCTGCGCTGGTGAGGCCTTTTTCTTTGGAGGCCGAGGCTTGGACTGGCCACTGCTCTGCTGCTGCTGCTGGCGGCATTTGGCACGGCGGTTCTTAAACCACACCTGGAGGCGCGGAGAGAGAGAGAGAGAGAGAGAGAGAAAGAAAGAAAGAGAGGCCCGGCGGGTTAGAAACAACGAGTTCTGACTGGAAACACCGAGCAGAAAGCGGAGCGGCGCTGCTACGTGTACCTGCACCCGGGACTCGGGCAGGTTGATCTTCAGGGCCACCTCCTCCCGCATGAAGATGTCCGGGTACCGGGTCTTGGAGAACAGCGCTTCCAGGATGTCCAGCTGTGTCCGAGTGAAGGTGGTGCGCTCCCGGCGCTGCTTCCGCGGAGTGGCTGCCGAAACGGGAGACACACACGTAAATATGTTGATAACATATGACAGAGATGTGGCATTGAATAGCATCATAACGCAACAAACTAAACCGCTGAATAAATAAATTTTAAAAAAAAAATCATAGAAAGTGAGTCAGGGTACCAACCAACCAACACATCGGGTTAGTTTGTGTTTGTCTCTCAGTACGACAAAGAAATTTAATCAAACTGACAAACTGCCATTTACCAGGAACAATTCAACAGAACAAACTCAAAGGGAATATTTCAAGTGTTTCCGCCACATTTTACTCGTCTGATGAGAGAAATACCTCAAAAGTCAGAGGATTTTGTTTTAATTATGTCCGATGCTGTTGTCAGCATGGAGACTAATTAAAAAAACAGCAGACAGAGTAAATTTATCTTAAAATCAGCCCGTTTTCCACACTGTGGACTCCTAAAGAATTCCGTTCCACCAAACTTACTGTGGAAAGAATGTTTTGTATTCCGGAAGTCTATGTTATACCAAATACACCCATCCGCAATAATAATAAACCTTCCGTCAACACAAACATCAAGCAACTGTTTCCTTTTTGTTTTTTATCCTCGTTTTGGCTGCAGCGTTACGCACCAACCTGCGCGCTTTTACGCATCACTTGTAGCGCGTGTAATACAAAGTAATACAAACAAAGACTCTTTTTTCTTTTTTCTTTTTAGACGTTATTAAATATTTTTAAAACATAAAACTTCCAGGTCGTACTCACGGGGATAAGCGACTGTGGTGTGGAGCACGTCCATCCCGGGACCGGGTAGGTTTAACCCGTTCATGGTGTAATGAGGTTGTTTTATGTAGGACATCATCCTTCCGGCAGCTTTTTGAAGTCCTGTCGCTGACTTGGAGGTCGGACGCGCAGCGCGGCAGCTGTGGGACCTTCGGAGCGCAGCGGGACCAACCCGGTCGGCGCGTCTGCCGGGATCCGCGCGCGGAACGACGCGGGGACGCGCAGGAGAAGCGTGAACAGGGAATTCTGTTTTTCCTTTTTTCTTTTAAAGCGCTCTTTGAGCCGAGAGTGGACTCAGCAGCGGTGGGCGCAGAGCATCCGGACTGACAGGCACCGCGCAGGTGAAGTGGCCCCCGGGATCCCTCTGCGCCTCGGACGCGTCGCGGCTCTGAGGTTCTTCTCCAGGACGCGCTGCTAATTAGAAGGAGCAAGTGACAGCAGCAGCAAACCCCTCCCACACTACGCGCACACAAGGTGGCACACAGGCTGCAGAACTGGATCAAGTGTTTTAAGTCCCGGACCCAGGAGTCAGATTCAGACTTAGAGTTGATATGAATAATCGATTCACCCCTTCGATACAGAGCTGCAGGGTTAAATTTGCTGGCATATTTGTTAATAAAGTTCAAAAAGTCTACAATTAGCATCATAGAATAGAAATTTTGATCTTTAATTTAATTCCCTTCATTCAGGAGTAGAAAAAAAAATCTGTTGATATTTCTTTTACACTAATTTATTAGTTTGTCTTTTTAAAATTGCTTCTAAAAACTTTTGATTAGCAAACTACAACTTCCTGTTTCCGTGGAATGTGACGTGATACTCATATTGACGCCATGGATAGTGAACAGGACGGCCAGAGTGGTAAAATAAAATCTCCAAAACCTTTAGAGATCTGCAGCAAAGGGTGGCACCTGGGGACCTCCAGGTCTCCATAGCAACCAGGAAAACTTTTTCTAGAAGCTCCAAACGTGTCAAACATTACAGGAGATGACAAAGTGCTGTCCTGTTCGCAAAAGAGGGTTGTACAAAGTATTAAAAGGATTACAGTAATTATAAAATCCAGAGATTCTGCTAATAATGTTTTGCTCCTGATAAGGGTGAGCATTTATCGTATCGTTTATCATTTATCATGATATGCTTCTTGTCGTAATAAGAATAAGTTCCACGATAATTTCCAAATCACGTTTAGAAAATACTCCAAAACGGTACATATTGTCGGCACTGTTATTTTTTTTCCACAGTTTTCTCCACTGGTTTGTTCAATGAAAGCATCAATACTTGATATTAAAAAATATTAAATGCAGTTACTGTGTGCAGTTTAGTGATACAAATCACACTTCTGGCTCGTGTCCTAAAGAACCGTATTTCAAATGGATATGTTTTTCAAGAACACTATTTGATTTTGTGGGAATAAATAGTTCTTATGGTCACATTTATCACTATCACAATAGTACCATAAAATACTATGATAAAACGTTCGACATGAATAATTTTATACGTATATCTGCATAAATAATGATCCAGTAAACCTTCACACACACACCTCACCACCAATATGGATCTCCAAAACAGCTGGACGTGCTAAATTTCCCCCCTCCACACGCTCACACACCCACACACACCCACCCACACACACACACACACCCACGCACACACACACACACACCCACACCCACCCACACACACACACACACACACACACACACAAACACCCAGATGCACCAAAGCGATAAAGCTCATTTGATTTATCATAATATGCTTTATCTGAAAACTAAGTATCTTATCTCCAGATAAAGAGAGGAAAGACAGAGCAATCCGTTCAGTTGGTGGAGCAGGAAAGAGGCTGAAAGGACGACGGCAGCTCCAGGAAAACGGACGGGCTGGAGTGGAGAACGAACGGGAAGAACCGGAGAGAAAACCAGACGAGAAGAAAAGGATGCGGGGATGGGAGGAGATGTGGAAAAACTGAACAGGATGGCGAACTGATGAAGAGTGAGAAAATATGACATTCATGTAAGTTTACTGTGTGTGTGTGTGTGTCTGTGTGTGTGAGATCCATGTATGTGCACAAACCAGATGTGTGCCATACCGCATGTTGTGGAAATGATCGGACACCAAGTAAATACATCGGTATCAGTATCGGTACTGATACCGATACTTTCTGTTAAAGTTTGACTCATCATCAAAGTTCTGACCTCCAGGTGTGTTTTCTCTGAATTACTTTGTTTCAACTTACAATGTTTAGATAACGTTTATAGGTAAAAAACTTTAGTAGCATATTAAGATGATTTGTGTGCAATTTTTCTAAATAAACAAAGTTCAAAATATTACTGCTTCAAAGCAAATCAATACAACAAAAATCGAGAGCGATTTGAGAAACTAAATACAAAAAAAATAAAAAAATTCCAGATGGAATCTAAAACTATATCAGCCTTATCATGCTTGTATCGATCTGATACTGATATCGACTTGGTATAAATATTATTCATATTTTGGAAGGATCTGCCCTCCTCTAGCATGAACTGTTTTAAGCTTAAATTTCTTTAAAATGTGAGAACTGGTTAACCTCAGCCTACCACAATGTGTGATTGTAAACACAAGGCCCAACAGTACCTGGAAACCTGTTGCAATGGGATTCAAAAAACTTAAACTATCTGACTCATTTCAGTGTGAAAAAAAAAGTTACCCTAAAGGTTTAAGAAACCCTGCGCGCTTTGACTATACCAGTGAAATCTGCTTGATAGATCCTAACAGCAAACGGGGAAGCAGTCGAGAGGACAGAGTGGGTTTAATCCCTTCCCCCCCATGAAGCTGGGCTCAAACGGACTCAATCAGGGTGATGCGACCGAACATTTCAGTTTTTCAGACCAAACTGTGCGATCGGCACCGAGGGGCTGAAAACGACCAGAACCAGGCTTCACCCGGAGAGGAGGGAGGGATGGAGGAAAAGCAGGTGAAGGGGCAGAGGCTGGTGGGGGTAGGGAGTGAGTGTGTGTGTGTGTGTGTGTGGGGGGGGTGCGTGCGTGTGTGTGTGTGTGTGTGTAGGGAGGGGGGACTCTGGTCCTTGTCCCCACTGACACACTGCTGCAGTTAATCCAGATTAGAGCGTCTAAAACAGGTCGGCTAAATCTGCAGGCCAGCCAGCAATACAGAGGCTGCTGTCAGCCCCAATCACTCACACACACCCACACACACACACGCACACACACTGTAATAATCTCTTCTGTACAAGCCAGGTGCCACCCACTGCCTGCCAGTACCCCCCTCCACCCCCCCATCCAGCCGCACCAGTCAGACCCGCTGCAGCAACCAGCGTTTAAACTAAGACAGAACTGAGAGTCAGTCCCAAAGTGAGATGAAGTGGATTATGATGATGATGATGATGATGATGATGAATATGTCCCATTGCATGTCTAATCTGATGAGTCATCAGAAATCTCCACATGACCTGTAGATTTCCCTCCGTCAATAAATTTGCTCCCACGAGGGGAGAAGCTGCAGCGGCAGCCGACATCGACGTGTTCCCGTTGTCTGCAAACGGCTCTGGTTGACTCCGTCCGGTCCGGTCCGGCCCGGTCCGGCCTGGTCCTCCTCAGAGGCAGGGTGATCCTCACTACATCAGCCCGGTTCACTGAGCTGTTCATTCAGGGCTCATCAGTCCAACTCACAACAAATGTTGTCTCGAGACAATGGGCAAAAAAATAAATAAAATCATTTCTTTTTTTTAAAATGTCACATTCTTTCCAATCGATTCTGAATCAGTGAAGTGATCTCAATTTGATATTCAAATTACTTTAAAAAGTTTTCTGTCTACGGAAGCCCAGCGGGCTGCGTGGAGTCAGTGACTTTCAGCATTCACTCCTCTTGGATGAACACGTAGCGCCAGTCGCTTGCATCGTGTCAATAATTTTATAGCAGTTCCTCACACCAAGCATGCATGCAGTGACAGTGGAGAGGAAAAACTCCCCTTTAACAGGAAGAAATCTCCAGCAGAACCAGAACCAGATGAGTTTTATTCTTTAGTTTATTAAAGCAAAACCAGAAAGCAGTACGAGAAACAAAATATGACAAGTTTATATAAGTCTGGGAGCGGTTCATTTTCTCCAACACATATGAACAAGGCTGAGGTCTGGAATCACTTCATTTAAATTACTCTGTTCTTTTCTGTTTAAGCCATGTTGTTTATTCAGAGTTCCCTTAAAACCCTAAATCGTCTCTACGGAAACTGAAAGGCGTTCAGTATCTGACGTGTGCAAAGTCTACAGGACTCTAAAGCATGAATGTCAAACTCGTTTTCATTTTGGGTCACATCAAGATCAAGACCATAAGTTCGGTCGTGGCAGTATATTTTGATAAAACCCATTGACAAACAGTTAAAATATCAATCAATAGCTGACACTGCATTCGATGACAACTTCTTAAAGTCAAATCATTTTGAGCATATTTTCACGCTGATGTATTTTGGCAGCATAGAGATTAAAATCGACTTTGATTTGACTGAAAATAATATTTAAGCACACAACTGTTATATTAGTGGTTCTATTTATTCGTCCCTCTTGAGTCTAACGCAGGGGTCTGCAACTGTTACAATCCAGTTATATCTCTGGAGGAATGCGTAGGAAATGTGGTCATTTTTAAATAACCGCTATTTTATTTCTAATTTGAGGCTCAACTTTTTGATCCAATTTGAATAACAAACTGAATTTTACTGAATTGTTTGGGAACTGGGACTGAGTTTACTTTTTTTTTTTTAAATTATTGTAAAGTGCTTTGAGTTGGTGCTGTATAAAGAAGCTGAACTGACTCACACAACGCTGCATGGCGGCACAGTTGTTGACATTTTTTAATTGCATGAAGGCATGGAGCTGGCATGTTATTCCCATCTGTGTTTCGGTTCCTCCCAAAGTCCAAAAACCTGAGAATGCTTTGGTGTTCAATAAATAAATTCATTTAAAAAAAGTTTTTTCAATACAAGGGTTAATGAAATTTTTGTTTGCACAACAGGAACTTCACGGCCAAAACGTTCCACCTCCGTTTGGGGAGGAAAAAAGCTGCTTTTTAAAATCAGTTCACTTAGTCCTTTATATGGCAGCAACAGCATCGATTAGAGAATCTGTACAACGACAACCTGGAGCTGTGAGAAGATCAGGTTGCAACCACAGAAGAAGTCAGCAGGTGAAGAGCAGATAGACTCTGCCAGGCGTAAACAAACAACACACTGATACAAAATAATATATTTAAGACATTAAAAACACACTAGTACTTATCAAAAATCCAAACTGAGGAGGCCGAAGAAGAGACAATAATCCAGCAGAGCACAGAGAGCCGCAGAACTACTGACCTTGAGTGACTTATGGTGCCAAAAAGTATTCACACCCCTTCATTTTTCACATCGTGTCAGATTATGTGCAGCGACAAACTTCAATATATTTTATTTCCATTGGGACTTTAGAGTGACATAATTACGTAATGCATAATTATGAAGCAGTGAAACATGGTGGTGGCAGCATCATGCTGAGAAGAGACTTTTCCTCAATAGAGATGTTGCAGCTATAAATCTGGCTCTAGATGAAGCCTGCAGCTGCAACTGCATGAGAATCGAGTTGTTCAAAGGAAGAACTCGAGGAGGTTGAATGGAAATAACATCTAAGTAAAACACAAAGAAAACTCGTTCAGCTGACTGTCAGATCAGGTTTTTAACACAATTTATGGAAAGGAGAGATTTTTCTTTCATTTTGCTGATTTTCTGTTAAAATAGTAGGTTTTTTTCTAGCCTACACCTAAACTCAGGTGTTTTTCCACCTGAGTTTGTCCTTTCAGTCTACTTGTCACGTGTCCCGGTTTTCCGACTCAGTTATATTTTCTGTTTTATTCTCCCTCCACTGCTTTCTTGTTAAATACGTTTTATAAGACAGATTCTTCAGGAACTTCTCCTGGTCAGAGCTTTAGCTGCCCTGAACATATGGCGACCGTGCTAACACCGAGGCAGACGCTCTTCTTCCCGCTGGTTGAGTTTTCCAAGGAACTCATGATGCCATTCCTCAGTCCAGATCGATCACTCCGACATATGCAGCAGATTGAATCCAGTCCAGGTTCCTCAGTGGTGCATCTATCATCAAATCATTCCATCTGGTTTTCCATGAACATCCGGTTCCTCTACTAACACTGTTTTTGATTCTCGCATTTCTTCTTTCATGTTTTTCTACCCTGAATATGTGCTTCATGTTCTGTAAGGGTTGGTAAAACTACCTGATACAGTCATTCAACTAAGAACTGTGATGGATTCCTTGTATGATCCAAAGCACAATAAACTTCTTATGCAAGATATTCTTGTGTATCAGTGTATGTGTGTGTAATGACTCAGGGGCTGCACCGCGAGGTGAGGTGTGTCAGTATGGAGGATGACTGATTACAGTAGACAGTAATCCTGCAGATGGATTAGCAGGTGGAATTAGGAGAAGTGGGGGTGTAGCACACCGCCACCTTTGAACTGTAACAATATGGAGCAGCAGCTCACAGGGCCCGGCCTCCGTCTGCATCACCCCCGGCCACACACGCACAGAGCGGGGTGACCCACAGCGACAGAGGCCCCCCGCGGAGACGGTACGCGGGTTCTGATGATGACATCACCCCAGGCTTGTGCCGTGAGAAGGTGAAGTCTGACGAGTCCACCCAACAAGTTCCCATGATTGAGTCTCGCGGAGATGAGAGTAAAAAGGAAAGAGAGAGAAAAACGTGTCCAATGGAGATGGAGAGAACTTTCCTAAAGTCTGACGTCAGACTCTGTTTCTTTGGTGTTTTTTTATTTTATTTATTTAAATAAACTCCTTTTTCACTTCCTCGTGCGTTTAGAATTCAGTTCAATTCGAAAATACTTTATTGATCAGCCTGAGAAAACGTCATCTCAGGCTGATGTTTTCATTGAGAGCAGCGCCAGAGCCCGGAGCTGCTGTCAGGATCCGGAAACATTGGGACTTTAGTCCAGAGGAGAAAGAACTCTGCTTTCAAATTGTACGTTTTATTTTAACTGGGCTGTTTTTGTTGTAAGGAATCTGGGTAAAGGATGAAAAACTAACTAATGTTTGTTTGTTGTACACCGGCTTTAAACAATCTCTCTGATGAAATCTTATGTTCAGTCAAAGTTCTCCACTCCTTAGCTTTTATGTTTCTCCTTTACTACGTCATAAAAAAGATTCATTTATTTTTTTTACAGTCATTAGCATCTACCTACATTTTCTACAGTTTTCAGATAAAAATAAATAAATAAACGTATACATTGGCGCCTCGCCAAAAGTTATATGAAACTTAAAATTTGTTTGTGTGATGAATTTTATTTAAGTTTGAAACTATATAAAATTTCTTTTCTCTTTTCTTCATGTGAAACTCTTGTTGTGATTGTGTTTATTTCTATATGCTACATATAATTAAATAAGATGGTGCTCATGACAAGGCTTGTGTTAGGTTGATAAGTACAGAATAATAAACAATATTTCATGTTGGAGTGACGCTTCCTTTAACAAGTGAATATAGGTGAAAAGCTTAGACACTTTGTTCACTCTAAACATGTAAATATGTCTCCCGCATCAGCGAAATAAAGATGTTTTTAATCCGACCTTGTTTTCTTTCTTAATTCTGAAGGTGAACAGCGACATTCACCTTCTTCTCTGGTCAATTAAACTTTAAGAGTAGGTCACTGATGACCTCTAGTGGACAAGCGTCAAATGACAGGATTCTAAGCAATGAAATGTGTTTTAATCAGGAAACCCGTCTGTCTGTCTGTCTATATATATATATATATATATATAGATGTAGATATGTAGACATGTACATAGATATCTATATCTATTTACATATAGAGAGAGATCTATATATCTATATAGATATATATCTATACTATATATGTATAAATATATGAGAGATTTATATATGTATAGAGAGACATATCTCTCTACTCTCTATACATAGACATATATTAATCTATATATCTATATATATAATATACATATATCTACATATCTATCTATCGATCGATCGATAGATATAGATATCTATATACATGTCTACATATCTACATCTACTGTATATATCTACAACTCTCTACATATAGAGAGGGGTAGATTTATAGATATTTAGATTGATATCATATGTAGATATATATAGATTTATATATATTTATAGACAGATATATATATATATATATATATATATATATATATATATATATATAGAAATTTAGATATAGATATCTATCTTATCTATCTTTATCTGTTTATATAGATAAATTTAGATTTAGATATTTATATCTTGCCCATATATATGAGAGAGATATCTATATCCATGTCTACATATCAACATCTATATATCTACATCTCTCCCTATAAATATAGAGAGGGGTAGATTTATAGATATTTAGATTGATATCATATGTAGATATATATAGATTTATATATATTTATAGACAGAGAGACATATATAAATATATATATATATATATATATATATATATATATATATATAGAGAGAGTAGAGAGGATAAATTTAGATATAGATATAGAGAGAGCAATTTAGATATATATATATATATACATATATATAGTATAGATATATCTATACTATATATGATATATCTATACTATATATATGTATATATGAGAGAGAGATTTATATATGTTTAGAGAGACATATCTCTCTACTCTTTATACAGAGACATGTATATCTATATATATATAGATATATCTACATATGTAGATATCTATATATCTATATCTATATCTATCTATATATATATATATATCTATATCTATCTATCTTTATATATATATATATATATATATATATATATACATATATATATATATATATAGAGAGAGTTATCTATCTTTATCTATTTATATAGATAAATTTAGATTTAGATATTTATATCTTGCCCAGAAAGATAAATAGTTTTTAAATTTTTTCCCAATTTGTATAGGTTTAGACTTCTAATAGGCTCTTTCTGTTGCACATTGTTTACATTTTTTTTCCCAAATCTCCCTTTAATTAATAAATGTGGTTGTCTTATTTTCTGTTTAGAATTAGAAATAAAATCTTACACTGGATGAACATGAGTACTGATGTTGTTGAACGTGGGGGAAGCCGGAGCACCCGGAGTGAACCCACACCTACACGGGGAGACGTTTCCCACCGTGCAGTCCTGGCTTTTTAATATTAAAATGTCCAATTAATAACAACAGTAGCTCTTTTTCCAATTACCGCCAATCACCCAACCCACACGTGGCCCCACCTCCCTTTCAAATCTAATATACTAGAGACGTAAAGTGATGTCTATGCTGGATGGACTTTACATCTGTCTTTGAACTTGCGCAGAGATGTCGGAGATAAAGCCTTTTTGAGACGCTTCCACAGTGAAATCTTTTTTCTGGGGCTCTCTTCTTGTTCAGCGATATCGTTCTGTTCAGCTGACTCTTCTGCTACTTGAGTGTCTAATTCCTGAGATGTTGCTTGGATTACATCTTCTTTTACTGTAACCTTTATCTGTGGATTGGATGTACTCTGATTTTTCATTAGACCACTCTCCCCTTCTGTGGAAACTATGGGAACCTTACCTGTTACATTTTCTGAAACCTTGCCAGGTTTTGTCTGTATTTGCTCAAAAGCCGTCTGGGGGATCTCTGGTATTATTTCAAAATCAATTTTTGGTGTCTTAATGTTTTGGACTGTCTCTGTTGGTTTTATAATGGTTTCCAGTTCAATTTTCATTGCCATCTTTCTGTTTTTCTCACATTTAGATTTAATCAATGGCCTTGTCTCATCTGGCTGGTCCAAAATTCGTTGTGTTTCAGGGACCGTTTCGTCTTCCGTCACCTGCTGTTGTTTACCAATCACCGTTTCATTCGTATGAATCTCTGTTATGATGGTAACTGTTTGATCCCCAACTACTTCCTGTATTGAAACTTGTTCTGTGTTTTCTCCAGAAATTATTTCATTACTGACAGCTTTCAATGCAGAATCAGCTTTCATTGCTAATTTTCTCTTGTTCTTACGTTTTGATTTCTTTGATGACCTTTTCTTCTCTTCATTATCCCCATTTTGCTGTGTTTCGGAGATGATTAGTTCTGCTGAGATTTGCTGGGGGCTAGAGATAACTGTTTCAATCATATCAATGTCATTTATGATGGCAGCTGTCTGATCCCCAACAGTTTCTGGTACAGAAACTTCTTCTTGTTCAATGTTTTTTCCAGAAATGTTTTCTTTATTGAGGGTCTCCAGCTCAGAGGCAGCCTTTCTCTTGTTCTTATGTTTAGATTTCTTTATTGGCTTTTTCTCATCATGATGGTCCCCATTTTGTTGGGTCTCAGAGACCGTTGCTTCTTTGATTGCCTGCTCAAGTTTAGCAATGACTGTTTCAATCATATGAATCTCATTTTTGAGTATAGCTTTCTGATCCTCAACCGTTCCTGGTATGGAAACTTCTAGTTGTTCACTGTTTTCTCCAGATACTTTATCAGTGTTGAGGGTCTCCGACTCAGAGGCTGCTTTTATTGCTGACTTTCTCTTGTTCTTACATTTAGGTTGCTTTGATGGCTTTTTCTCATCTTGCTGGTCAAAGTTTTTTTGTGCTGTGGAGACCGATTCTTCTTCAATGATCTGCTGTGGTTTACCAGTCACTGCTTCATTTCTATCAATCTCTATTACGATGGTAGCTGTCTGATCTCCAACTATTTCTGGTATCGAAACTTCTTGTTCACTTTGTTCTCCAGAAATGTTTTCATTAGTGATAGCTTTCAAATCAGAGGCTGCTCTCATTGCTGGCTTTCTCTTGTTCTTACGGTTAGATTTCTTCTTTTTCTCATCTTGCTGGTTCCCATTTTGTTGGGTCTCAGAGACCATTTCTTTTTCAGTGATCTGCTGTACTTTAGAGATCACTGTTTCTTCTGTATGAATCTCGTTTTTAATGGTGCCTGTCTGATCCTCAACTGTTTCTGGTATAGAAACTTCTAGTTGTTCATTGTTTTCTCCAGATACTTTATAATTATTGAGGGTCTCCAGCTCAGAGGCTGCTCTCATTGTTGACTTTCTCTTGTTCCTACGGTCAGATTTCTTTGACGGCTTTTTCTCATCTTGATGGTCCCCATTTTGTTGAATTTTAGAGACCGTCTCTTCTTCGATCGCTTCCTGTGGTTTCCCAATTTCATTTGCGTGAATATCATTTGTGCTGGTAGCTGTCTGATCCCCAATTACTTCTGGTACTGAAATGTCTTGTTTCTCACTGTTTGCTCCAGAAACCTTTTCATTACCGAGGGCCTCCTGTTCAGAGGCAGCTTTCATTGGTGACTCTCTCCTGTTCTTACCTGTAAATCTCTTGAAAAGCTTGGTCTGCTGATCCTGATTCCCATTCATTTGTATTTCAGACGGCTGTTTTCTTAGCAATAAAAAGAGCTCAGTCTGCGTTGAAATTGTTTGATAATCTGGTTTGAATTGAGATCTGGTTTCCAACACATCCATCTCAGTTTGAGTTGAAATCGTGTGACAGACTGGTTTAAATTGATAGCTGTTTTCTTGTACATCCATCTCCGTTTGTATTGAAGCAGATTGATAACTGACTGCTTTCTGCTTTGGGGTGTCTTGGTAATCGGTCTGAGTTTGAACAGAAACCATTGATTTGTTGCTTTGTTTTCTTTCTGAGAGTCTTTTCCTCATCAGATCTTTCTGCTGTTTAAGTTTAGCGTTTAGTTTCTGATTTATATTGAACATCTCCTCAAGCTGATTCATTAAGTATTTCTGTACTTCTATATATTCCAATTCAGACTCCTTAGATTTGACAAGACACGTACACTTTGCCTGACTTGTGTTTTCAGAAGAGTGGGTCAAATTCTGAATTTCAGGTAAACACTCTAGTTGAAGATTTTCTGCTGTTAGATTATCAAGAACCTCAGTTAAACTCTCTGTTTGGATGTTGTCCTTGGGCTTAACCGTAGATGGATATTTCTCCCCTTTTTGATCGAGCGTCTCCTGCGGTGTGAAGATGGATTCCTTTTTGGTGGCTATCTGTGTTGTAGAAATCACTGTCTTCTTGGAGTAACTTTCCTTTTTCAAGGAAGCTGCTTCATCATGTTCCGGTGCTGGTATTGAAACATTTTGTTTTTCAATATTCTCAGCTAAAAAACTTACATCTATGAGAGGTTCTGACTTGGGGAGCATCTTCCAAAATGTCTTATTTCCGGTGCTGGGCAAAGTTGCCTGATCATTTTGTTTTTCCGGCAGAGGACCATTATTGATGTCATTGTTTTCAGTAAAAAATGTAAGATCTATGCAAGCATCTGACTCTGGGAAAGATTTCCATAACAGTGGAGTCTTCTTGATGCGCTTCGTCTTCGATGTTTGTTTCTTCTCTTTTTGATCCACTTCCTTCTGGGATTTGGAGATGGATTTCTTTTCGCCGACCAGCTGTGTTGTAGAAATCACAGGTTCCTCTTCGCAAATCTCCTTCTTTAAGGAATCTTCCTGATCACCTTCTTCTTTAGGCAGAGAAGTGTCCTGCTTTATAACATTTTCAGCACCAGACTTACAGGGCTGTTCCTTCTCTGGAATCTCCTGCAGTATGGGGATCGATTCCTGTTTGGTATCCAGTGAAACATCTTCCATTCCAGTACTTTCATCTGAAATCTTTAGATCAGCAGGGGCATGTTTCTCTAACCAGATTTGAAATGGTATCATTTTCTTCCTGTTGCGCCTTGTCCTTGGTGGCTGTTCCTTAGACTTAGAGGGCTGTTCCTTCTCTGCTATATCTATTGTCTTCTGCACTCCAGCGGTGGAATCTTCTTCACTGACCAGTGAATTGTTCTGCTTTTCAATATTCTCTGCAGAAATCGCCTGGTCAACGGGGACGTGTTCCTCCGACCGGGTTTTAAATGGTACCTGGTTCTTCTCATTGGACTCACTCTCTGGTGTCGGTCTGTCCTCTTTTTGATCCACTGTCTCCTGTAATTTGAAGATGGATTTGTTTTCGCCGACCAGCTGTGCTGTAGAAATCACAGGTTCCTCTTCGCAAATCTCCTTCTTTAAGGAATCTTCCTGATCACCTTCTTCTTTAGGCAGAGAAGTGTCCTGCTTTATAACATCTTCAGCACCAGACTTAGAGGGCTGTTCCTTCTCTGGAATCTCCTGCAGCACGGATTCCTGTTTGGTATCCAGTGAAACATCTTCCATTCCAGTACTTTCAGCTGAAATCTTTAGATCAGCAGGGGCATGTTTCTCTAACCAGATTTGAAATGGTATCATTTTCTTCCTGTTGCGCCTTGTCCTTGGTGGCTGTTCCTTAGACTTAGAGGGCTGTTCCTTCTCTGCTATATCTATTGTCTCCTGCACTCCAGCGGTGGACTCTTCTTCACTGACCAGTGAATTGTTCTGCTTTTCAATACTCTCTGCAGAAATCGCCTGGTCAACGGGGACGTGTTCCTCCGACCGGGTTTTAAATGGTACCTGGTTCTTCTCATTGGACTCACTCTCTGGTGTCGGTCTGTCCTCTTTTTGATCCACTGTCTCCTGTGATTTGGAGATGGATTTATTTTCGCCGACCAGCTGTGTTGTAGAAATCACAGGTTCCTCTTTGCAAATCTCCTTCTTTAAGGAATCTTCCTGATCATCTTCTTCTTTAGGCAGAGAAGTGTCCTGCTTTATAACATTTTCAGCGCCAGACTTAGAGGGCTGTTCCTTCTCTGGAATCTCCTGCAGTACGGATTCCTGTTTGGTATCCAGTGAAACATCTTCCATTCCAGTACTTTCATCTGAAATCTTTAGATCAGCAGGGGCATGTTTCTCTAACCAGGTTTGAAATGGTATCATTTTAATCTTTTTGCGCCTTATCCTTGGTGGCTGTTCCTTAGACTTAGAGGGCCGTTCCTTCTCTGCTATATCTATTTTCTCCTGCACTCCAGCGGTGGACTCTTCTTCACTGATCAGTGAATTGTTCTGTTTTTCAATATTTCCTGCAGAAATCGCCTGGTCAACGGGGACGTGTTCCTCCGACCAGGTTTTAAATGGTACCTGGTTCTTCTCATTGGACTCACTCTCTGGTGTCGGTCTGTCCCCTTTTTGATCTACTGTCTCCTGTGATTTGGAGATGGATTCATTTTCGATCACCACTGAAGCGTCCTGCTGTTTGATATTTTCAGCAGAAGTCTTCAGCTCCTCAGGTGCGTACTGCTCTAACCAGACTGCAAAGGACACCTTCTTCTTCTTGTTACGCTTGGGTGGCTCTATTTCCCTGTCAACAATGTTGTTGGATGCAACCTCTTCAACTCTACTTTGGCTGGACTCCATTATAACCTTTGGTTGTTTCAGGTACTAAGCTAAAATTACTTCTCTATAAACTCAGTAAAGATTTCAAGTTAAACTTGCTGTCAATCTCCAAAGAAATGTGAACCAAACAAAGTTGAAATCTTACTGCGGACTGCTAAATAAATTCTCACGAGAAATGTATCAACAACGGCTGCTAAACGGCTGTGATGAAAGTAGATCGATGTGAGGAGTTTATATAATCGCTGGTGATGTCAGAATTCTGCCTTTGGAGTTATATTGTTATGTCACATTGTGATGTCACAGTTTCCTTCGATATTCAAAGTGGGCTTGTCTGATGGATTTTTTATTAACACGGCGGATGCGCGCGCAACGTGACTGCAGAAAGAGTCAGTGGGCTTTTAAACTGTCACTGGTTGCCATAGTTACCCCCCATGTAGCAACCTAGGTTACTACAACTGTTTAAAATTGAGTGATAAAATAAGTTATGCTACCAAATTGACATTAGAAAAAGGAATACTGTATTTTACTGTATTTTCCTGCTTTTTCCTTGGTCCAATAGTGACACTTAGTGGTCAACGTATGCTTTTATTTTGAAGAAAGGCATATTTCTTATTCGTGTGTTTTGTGACATGCTGCACTTCCTGTTTGGGTCTAGCTGTTTTTTTTCTGACAGAAAGTTCTTTTGCTGTAGTTCAGGTGCAGGATTCATCTATCGAGTAAATTGTTTTAACTTTCCAACAAGAATCTTTTGTTTTATTATGATACAATATGTAACTGATATGTGGCTTAACTGATGCTAGTGAATAGAAAATAGCGCCAAGTGACAATATGTGATCATTTTCCATGTGCTTCGATTTGTTGGATACATTCAAGTGAAGACTTTTAGAAATGTTCAGAAGTGACATTATGTCTAACACGTTCCTTAAAAGCGTCATATTACTGCAGATGTTACACCAAATATTTACTCTAGAGGGCGCCGTTGCATCTATACACACTGCTGTCAAAGCATCCTAATGTTCTCAATTTCAGAACCTGGTCTGAAATTCGACCAACATGCATATGGTCACATAAAACTGGAAATCTAATGAAATTATGATTTCTTACCATCTTGTCATATTGGTGGTTAGGATATTTTTTAGATAGCAGACATAAGAAAAATGTTTTTGTGCCATGTCCTGTTTTATCGTTGAAGAAATTCAGGTGTAAAAGGTCAGTTGAAGCATGGATACATTTTCCAATAATAACTAATATGAGACCAGCTTCTGCACAGTATATTTGCATAATGTCATGATCCATTCGGTGTCTGGGTTTTTGGTTTGCATTTGTTTCCAAGTCGTTTTGGGGTTTAAGTTATTGTTATTTATGCCATTCCACATATAGTGCTATTCTCTGTGTTCATAATTGTTGTTTATGTCTTATCATTAATGAATTGCTTTATATTTAGCTTCTTACTTATTTCTTGGGTTCTGTTGTGCGTCTTAGTTTTTCTCTTATGTTAAAGCTGTGCTTTGATTCAGCTTCATTTGTCTCTCAGCTGCTCAACACTCTCCTGATTAGACTTACCTGGCTTCCATGTCCCTGATCACATCTCCTTTGTATTTAAGCTCTCTCATTTTCATTGATCTTTTAGTCTGTCCTCTGATTCCATGATTAAATCATCACCTTTAATTGTTTCATTTATTTATTTTTTGTTTGTGGGTGGACCCCAACCCTCAAACACTGACTCACAGGTTGTACTAAAATGCTTCTTAACTTAATAAATAAATAAATAGTCCACTTATTTTGTATTATGCTGAATACTGAGGTTTGTAAATTAGCTAGCACATCACAAGATAGTAGAATGCATTACATTTAAACAATATTTGAATAAATTACCTCAAGAAAATCTTGCTGTCAAAAAATCTCAAATGACCCATTGCTAAATGTTCATTGCTAAAGACCAACATGGCTTCTATTATGCAAGAATGAAACTTAGTAAGTTTCAGGAAGACAGAAACCATTTGGTTGATAAACGCTATTGTGAGCGTTTATTATTTTTTTTATTCATTTGAAACTGATTATCTGTTAAAGGTGTTACTAACATATGAAATGATATAAATGGGTTTCCTGATTAAATCACATTTCATTGCTTAGAATCCTGTCATTTGACGCTTGTCCACTAGAGGTAATCAGTGACCTACTCTTAAAGTTTAATTGACCAGAGAAGAAGGTGAACGTCGCTGTTCACCTTCAGAAATAAGGAAGAAAACAAGGTCGGATTAAAAACATCTTTATTTCGCTGATGCGGGAGACATATTTACATGTTTAGAGTGAACAAAGTGTCTAAGCTTTGTGTCTATATATATACATATATATATATATATATATATATATATATATATATATATATATATATATATATATATATAAATATATATATATATATATATATATATATATATATATATATATATAGAGAGAGAGAGAGAGAGAGAGAGAGAGATCTAATTATTGACTGCCATCTTGTTTTCAAGTAGTCTGTATACAAGGGCTGGTATCCTGCATGTTTTAGTGTTTTTTTCACTGGTTCTTCACACCCGAACCAGTTCATTAGGTCTCTGCAGAACTTTGACATGTTGAGAATGTAGTTTAAATCTGTTCTATTTCAGCAAAAACTCCCATAAAACTGGCAGGGCACCAGCCCTCCACGACTGAAGCTGCACACAATGTCTTAAAGAATTATCCAAAACTATATTAATTGACAACGTACGTGATATTTATTTTAATGAATGTCTTGGGAAATAATCGTACAAGTGTGCCAATTACGTCACAATAACAAATTTCTCTGTCTTTGTTTCCTACATATTTTATTGCATTTTATCAAAAACTTCAACAGAAAAAAAGCAAATAGCAAAGGTTTTGAAAATGGGTGGTAACAGTAATATGCATATGGTCGAATGGCAAAGTCATTTAGCAAAGGCATACTAATAAAACCCATACTGGAAAATATTTGAGCGAAAAGTTAATTAACAAAGGCTGTAAATGCCGAGCTACAATGGTGTAAAAATTATTCCAGTACCTTTTCTGACTTCACCTTACCTTATTACATCAAGTGAATATGAAGTTTGAATTTTGATTTATGCCGACATAAAAGTCAATAACATAGCAATTTGTTATTGAAAACGATAGCAATTCAAATTCAAAAGAGTTCCCACAAGTTTTTAGATCAGAACACTTTTCCAGTTTCATCCCGTTACCACGGTGGCAACAGATTGCATGGGTAAAATTTATCAAGGAAAATGGCCCTGAATCTTTGAATGATTGAATTTTCTCAGCTTTTCGTGATAGTCATTGCTGCTTCATTTAATATTTTCTATATAGTTTACTTGTAAATAAATTTTGAATAATATGCACAGAAGAGACAACTCAAACAAAACATAGAAACATTTTATAGCCATAAACCCAATTCTATAACACTGTGTGATCCAATGCATAAATTAAAACCATAACATCACCCATGCAAAGTGTATTGTTAATCAATTTTTAATTTTATAAACAATAGACATGCTGCTGCTACATTGTTTTGGAATATGTTGCACCAGTTTAAATTGTTGCACTTCAATTGATTTAGCAATTGTTTCCAATGTGAAGTAAATGCAATTTTGTCTTAGAGTTTAGTTGTAAGAATTGGCCATAATGGCAGGGAATGTGGAAGTCTATGAAGTTCATCTAAAACCTGTAATAGTTGTACCTTTGCTCAGAGTTTGGTGAAACGTAAGAAAAGGTATAGAGCGAAGATTCTTTGAAATTATGGTCAAGAAAGATTTATTGCAAAAAATATGTCTATACTTGAAAGGGACTATTTTCCCCTTTCTCCCAAACACATTCAGTAACATTCAACAAGCAGTGCGATGAGAAGAAATCAGAGGACCAATCCCTTAAAGAGTTGAATATAATTAATATGAATAAATTCAAAACGGACACTACTAACAGACTGAGGAATCAGTGTAACAAAATGAAAAGTTTTAAAGGTTTGGGGTAACATAATGGAAGCATGTTAAGAAATATGCTTGATCTTTCACCAAGGTAACAAGATCGTAGAGACTAAAGGTTTGTGGTTAGTATAGTCTTCGCATTAAAACCAACGTTTTGTATGATTGACCCATCTCCTAAGCAAATTTTCGTTAAAAATTCAAAGACATCATTTTAGAATTTACCCAGACAACTTGAAAAATGTGGTGACAAATTTAAAGATGAGAAGATGTTGTCATGAGGACAACTAGTGATATAAGTGTAGAGGAAAAACTTATTATGACTTATCAAAATATACACCCAACTGATGTTGATTATCTTTTACAGGTAAAAGGTAGACAGGAAATACGGACTCTTTTCAATCAATTTCAGGAAAATAAAGAGAGGACAATGGCTGGTCAACTTGAAATAACTGTTATAAAAATTCCCCTTTCTACTGATATAACATCTCAAAATCTACTTTTTTCTATCTTCCTATGAACATTTTTTAGGTAAGTAAATAATGCTGCTGGCTACTTAAAATCATTGTTTCCCCCGAAGGTTACATCACTAAAGATCCACCGACCAGTTTCAAACAAAGCACACTGTGGTAACACATTTTATAAAGTACTGAGATGGCTGTATGTTCTTCAGATTTATGTAGACATTATGTTTTAATATATATATATAAAAAAATCAATCTATTTTTAGAAAATGTTCTGGCAGCACGACATCAACCACTCCACAGTCTTACTGCTAGTAATTTAACCTATAAACACTCCAACTCAACATGTAGAGGAACTTAACATGGCCGTACTCTACCTCTCCACTTCCATTATACATTAATGTCTCTAATGAAAGCCCTTCTTCCACAGTCAGTCAGGCAGTAATGAACAGCTGAATCTCGAGGCCATGCAAAAATACTGGCCTCCACTGAGTGTTTCTGTTTGATTTTCTGCAAGGGATTCATCACCACCTGGCTGCAATGCGATCAGGACCTAGATGGGGGTGTCACAGTTCGCATTTTTGTAGCATAGCTTTCCCCCAAAAGGAGAGGTGAAGTAGTGGACTGTCAAAAACCCTTCTAGAATGACAGCCTGGTGTCAGGGCAGGTGGACATGGAGCTGTGTGTTATAGTCCCTTCTATAACCCTCTGTCGTTTTCTTCCCTGACATCAAGGCCGTCATTGAGAAAAGCTTCTTTCTCTATTGACATGGCTTCCAATTCATGATCAAGATTAAAACCATTCATCTCTGTTACCAGAGACAGGCGAGCAGAGGTCGCCTCAGAGCTGTGACGAATGCCATAACAGAAGTAGATGACTAAACCTGCAAAGAAGGAAAAAGACAAACATATTGCTTGTATCATATACTCTCATGATGAAAAATCTGGAAAGGTCTTAACCAGGCTGTAGATAGAGTATGTTTTGATGTAAATGACATGTGATCAAGTCTTCCTAAAGACATGACTTTTAACAGTACCTACCTGTAATTGTGATATCACATTACATTGTGCAAAGTTCCAATCAGCTTTGCAAAGAAAAGAATTTTCTAATGTTCAGCATAAAAATAATGCATAATAACGAGAGATGTATGAGTACCTATAGCCATCCAGATGGAAAATCGGACCCATGTTCCTCTGTCCAGTTGCATCATCAGGTAGACATTGACAAACATGCTTATGACTGGAATGAAAGGCAGCAGGGGAACCTGGGAAACAGGACTGTATTACCACACACGAACACCCTGGAAAATGTGTGTATTTATTTGAAAACGTTTAAAACAAATACATTTTGGAAGCTTGGTGGCAATTCTCTAAAAGAACGATATTTTAATATACTTCTTTAACCACCCTCCCATAATATATAAACAATATATTGTCACTGCAATATCACTTTGAGCAGTGTTATTATTGCCTGTTTGGATATTTTAATTATTGCTCTGAACGTAGATATGAGGATGTTTAGGAGACCATGTGTTTTCTTGCATTCATTTTTTGACTTACAAAGGCCCACATGCACGACTGACAAGTTTTTGTGTTTTTTCAAGAGAGGCTATGAAACCAGGGCCTCTACGTTCCTGTTTTCCTGTTTTACCCATTTTTCATTGTATTTATGAAAAATGGGCCGCTGTATCTTGTCATGTGTAAATATGAACTGCTAATTAAGTTTTGCAGACACTGATGAAATGAAAAAAAGAATACATATCAAATTTTACAGAAATTTCTAAGGTTAATGCTTTACTATAAAGCTATTTCAGAAGTAAGGATTAGGCTTTACGTCACTGAATAAATGTACTCAAATTAAATGCAAGATTTTTTTTTTACTATGTTATTTGCAACTAAAATAAACAAGGAATTTATTTTAAGGTTTTGCACACTTTTTGTCCATCATAGCCAAAATTTAGCAGGATGGAGCTGGATGTTGAATTGAATTAGCATGCCATAGTACTGAAAAGGTCTTCAAACCTAACCTTGAAGGAGAGTTTAGTTTTACTCTCAGGCTGCCTCCAGATTATGAAAACCAGGACGAGACACACCATGAAGATCAGACTCAGGGCTACCATGTTCCATGAAGTGAGGCCTCCCTGCACGGCCAGTATACTGAAGGCCAGGATCAACATTCCTGCAGAGAGTTTGTAAATTCAGACATCATTTAATTGTAGACTTAGCAGTTCTATTTAATGTACATTAAATCAGCTGACTTTATGTTAAATAAAGACTTCTGTCTGTTTATCCCACGAACTCAAATACAAAACTGGCTCTTGAGAAGGTATAAAAACCAAGAAATACGATGTGCTCTGTTTACTTTTTCTTCAGCCAAATATGACTAGTAAATTACAGATCTTGTTGCTATTCTACAGAGACTACTTCATAAATAATTCATCATTTCCTAAAATAATTAATTGAGTGAGTAATAACAAAATTGATCCTTTGTTCTTGTCATGAAAAGACAAATGGGCTATTAAGACAAATTATTTTTCTGCTTTGTCTTGCATGACAACATACCTATGGCAGAGGTGCAGATGTTGACAGTGGAGCCTGACAGTGCGGACGGCTCAGGGTTGTTTGGAAACAGAAGAGTCTGGAAACTGAATCTCTCCTCCACACCAGGAAGAATGCCCATACTGGGCACACTGATCCCATCACTGGAGTCTGGATCATCATGGGTATTGGCTATCTGGTAGACTGGGCCGTGGATCTCTGGCTGGTATCTGAAAAAAAAAACCCACACATTAGGACATGTCTCAATTAGATCAATAGAAAATATAAACACCACATATTCACTGCTGTTGATCCAATTGTAACAATGTAAACCAAATGTAAGCAAATGTATAGCAGCAGTGTGACCCTTTGTAAAAGCAATGTCAATAAAAATGGGAGCTGTAGCCAACTTTCCAACAAGTTACTTCAGTTTGTGACAGCTCAACTACAGAGTATGAAACATATGAAAAGTGAGTCAAACGTTTAGTGTCAGAACATATTCACAGAGAACAACACAACACTTTGACTGGTTAAAAATCCAATCAAAGTTGAAGAAAATGCATAAATAAGACTGCATATTTGGATAAAACATTTCTATTGTGAAAGTTACAAAAGTAAAAGCCAGGACATTTAAATTTAGAATTAAAAAAAATTTGAGTACACAGATTCGGTTCTATAATGTGCAAATGTAAATGTTGAAACACATTTACTCCTGCTAATTTGGTAACTAATGTCATAAATTACCCCCAACTTATATGTGTTTTTTAATTTTAATTTTTTGCATCTCCATCAGTATTTGTTTTCCTTGTAACACAAAGTAAAAGAAAAAAAGACTTGAGTGACTAGATAGAAGATAGAAATCGAAACTCCAATTTTACATGTGTTCTGTTTTGTTCCAGTGAGACTTTTATCATCAATTAAGAGTCAACTAGGTAAATTTTCTCTTTGGTTCCCACCTAGAATTTTTTAATAAAACAGTCCAAACTGACCTTAGCACCAGCACACAGGCGGCCACTAACGTATAGGCCAACAGCGTTCCTATTGACATGAGGTCCACCAGGTCCTTCAGGTCAAACAGAAACGCCATGATTGCTAAAAATGTGTAAAAAAAAAAAAAAAAAGCAACAAAGGGCTCCTGTAAGAATGGTTGAAGCTTGAAGATATATATTCTTTAAAGAGCAAAATTTAAAAAGTACTGATATTTTAACATTCATGTACATCAAATCTAATAAAATTCCATTATGTTATTTCTTTCATAATATTATTCTGACTGAAGAATTTCTGTGCATACATGTCTCAGAAATTATTGATATACTATCTATTATGGAAGTGTTTCAACTGTTATACATAATACACAGGATAATGGTTAAATGAAAGTTCATGATCAAGTTAAGATCTATTATGTTAAGGTCTTTGGTTAAATTTATTTCCAAAGACATTTAAACCAAACTACTCTGTTTCTGCCCTGACAAAAAACATTCAGAGAACTAATCTTACTGTGGCAACACTAAGTCATGTTTTATTAAAGTCTGTTCACCATTGTCATTTATGATGAACTGTTATGTAAAACATAGTCCCAAAAATTTTCCCCGGAGAAGCAGGTTCTTAACTGCTCCAAAATTAGACTGTTACACTATTACAGTGTATCATGTCTCTATTTCATTAATAATAAATTGTCAGACCTGACAGAAGGACATGTAGGAGCCGTAAACATTAAATGTTTATTGTCTTTCATTCACATAAGAAGTTTTGGTAACACTTTATTTGACGGGTTGTGAATAAAACTGTCATGACGTCGTCATAAACACAACATAACGCCTGTCATGAACATGAGTAAGTCTTCATGAATATTTATGACTGTTGTCATAAAGTCTCATTCGGTAAATCATGACATTATTCAAAATGTCTTTGTTATGACAACTTGTCATTAACCAAGAATCATCATATGTCATAAATATGTAATAATAGTAGTCATAATAATGTCATTAAGATTACACCGTCAAACAAAACAGTAATTAATATTTCCCCTACCTGAAATAAAGCAAAACAAGTAGGACCAACAATAAAGATTTAATTAAGTTTTATTACACTGTGAAATAATTTAATAACAGCCATTAATAATTCCTTTTGCATCAAGTGGAACAAGTAGCACCAATTATAAAGATGTCATTAAGTGTTATTACAGTATCAAATGCTAAGCTAACAGAGTCATTGATATTAAGTCTTACCTCAAGTAAAGTGGAACTGAACTACATATAACTACCATCATAGCTGTAGAACGAACCCTCTGTACATTGGAATAAAACAAAAGATTACTTGTTCTTCAGAGGGTTTAACTTCTGGTCGGTATATTGTAACTCTGAAGTACTGATTGAAAAACTAAAACAGAACTACTTATTCTTTAACTTAAGAAAATAGGTTCTTTCAACAGTCAGCCATCTCCTTCGTTCTAGCCTTCCTGTAAAGCTCTGAAATCAGGGAGATCTTGTCTTCATTTCCTAGAAGCAGCTCTTTGGAAGTGTCTGGAAACGCTCAGACATTATCGCTGCTCTTGTAATAAACAATGATTAACATTGTGGTCAATGTTAATCATGGTGAAAGCCTTTTCATGAATTCATACTTGGTGAATCTCTTTTGGACAATCTCATAGTGGGAGATGACACAATTCAATGTGGTCACCTAAAAAAAAAGAACAAAAACAAATAAACAAAAAACAATGTGATCTTAATTCAGCATTTATTTAAATACCATTCACAAATGTGCCTTGCTGCACACTGTCAGAATGGTGGACTGGCAGACAAATGTCTAGTTAACATGACTGGTTGTTTTAAAGTGCAATACAATTATTTCTTAATACAAGTAGCATAATGACTAGAGCTGAACAAAATTATCCTGATCAAATGTTTGTTTGGCAGAAGTTCATACAGACTGCCACTGTTGTTATTCAGATTGCATCATTTGATGTATAGTTTTAGGCACATGAGTGGATCTTTTCTCTTAATGAGCATTCAAAGTTATTTCCAACCAGATACTCTGGCTTATGGCTGTTTGCAAGAAGTTTATTAATAAATAAATAAATAGAGTAAACACCAGTTTTACATTTGACAAGAATTAGTTGTCTAAAACGTAACATATTAACTCAGCGGGTGGATGTTGATTCCTGCTTCTCCTTCCCCACTTACCCATCCCCTCCCACCCGCTTCACCTGGAGAAAATAGTAACACAAAAATGACTTACGTAAATTTCTTGGGGAACATTTCATCTGCTTCTTTCTCTTTGGTCAAACAGGAACTTCTTTCTCTGGTGGCTGGTCCTCATTAAAGACCAGCCATCTCGATTAATGTCAAGTTGTCATAACAAAGACAATTTGAATAATGTCAACTTTGTATTAAAAGTCTCATGATTTACCGAATGACACTTTATGACAAGAGTCATAAATATTCATGAAGATTTACTCATGTTCATGACAGGCGTTATGTCATGAATATGATGGTGTCATGATGATCTTATTCACAACCCGTCAAAGTGTTACCGAAGTTTTTTTTATCCACTGACAATATGGCTAAAAAATAATTATAGCTATAGAAGAAGAGCATCTTGGTGGTAATGTACTAAAATGTTACACTGTGAATGTCACACTTTTTTTTACTTTTAAATTCTTCCTTATTTTATTTCTTAAATCATATAAAACCCTTAATCTGATCTTTCTTTGGTGCCATTTGAATCCATAGATGCTATTGCTAACTGCTCTCAGTAAACTTAATCATCTAAACGTTGCTCTCTTTTAGATCTCTGTTCATATTTCCCTTATTGTTTCGTTGCAGTTTTCATGACTGACTCTTTTCTTCCTGGTTTGCATTTCCTACTCCTCTTACCAGACATGACCCCAGCCGCAAAGGTGGAGTTTATGGGGGCCTTCCTTTCGCTGACATGGGCCAAAAAGGAGAAGAGAAGGCCATCTCGTGCCATGGCAAAGATGATACGGGGTAGGGGGAACATGGAACCCAAAAGACTGGGGTAGAGTGAGGACGAAAACATAAGATTTGGGAGATAGTTGTTGGTAAGTGGAGGGAAATATAGGGAAAGAAAAGAAAATGCCAGTTGAAAAAAAAAAAAAAAAGCCAGCAATGTATGGATTGGAAATGTGAGGCAGAAAAATGCGCAACAGGGTAGCAGGCTGGAGTCAGTATAGAAGCAATGGGACATGATGTTGTTTGTCAAACGTTCTTTGAATGACGCCATGTAATCATGCAAGGCTCCACATGCTATTATTCTTCATTGCAAATTGTATTTGTGTATTTGACACATGCAGCTTTGCTTGGTGGATTTGAACAAGATGCAGGTTCAAAATATAACAAAGTTTCAAAACTGAAAGATAGTGGAATATAATCTGTGATAGACTGATATTAGGACTGATAGGAGGAATAACACAGTTAGACTACAATAAGCTACACCAGTGGCAGTTCTTGCTTGGATAGCACCCAAGGCAAGAAAAGCCTACATATGGAAGCAAGCTTTTCTTTTTTTTTAAACAAAGCTGCACAGAAATGCTCACAGTTTGCAAAAACACGATTTCTTAAAATTTCAAGGTTTGTGTTTCTCAGTGTAGCATCAGGGTACTGTAGGGGTTTATCTACCCAACCCTCCCAGCCCATTTTCCAATGTCTCCCTGTGCATTTGTCAATTTTGTTTCTACTAAGAGAAGGAAACAGAACCCTGGCTATAAAACAGTTAACAAGACCCTTCAATGACCAGGGAGCTGATTTCTGCCAGGTGTTAACATCTCCAGCTGACCGTCTGGAACATTAAACCCAGCACAATTCAGTCCTTAAGCATGGAAAGAGGCTACAGGATGCAAAATTAAATACATGCATGTTAGTGTCTCACCTGCCCCTGTGCCAGAGGCAAAGGTTGCAGTTAGTGGGGTTTTGGTGCGGGGACTGATCTCAGCCATGAACTTGAAAAGCAGCCCATCATCAGCCATCGACCACAAAACACGAGGCATAGGAAACATTGCACCCAGCAGGCTGCCATAGGGGGGAGACCAGGATATATAGTATCCACACTTCACTTACATCCAAGAGAATGATATAAGACATACATGAACAGAGACAACAACTCAAACATCAAAGAAACACAGAACAGTGAGAATGTAGCAGAATAAGGAACAACGTACATACAGACAGTACTGTCAAAAAGTTCTGAGACCTCTTACTTTTTAATGTTGTGCTTCCAAAGTGCCAGACTTTCATGTTATTTGCCTTTGATCCCCAATATATCTGATATTTATAGATTCTGCAGTAACTGAGCATGGTACAAAAAGAAAAGTTATCTTTACTAAGAAATCAGCCACAGCTATTTTAGTCAGTCTTACAATTTGTCTTATGTGTTAGTTACATTTTTTGTGCATTACTGTTTATAGATCAAAGTTGCAAGCAACAGACAAAAAGGAGGAATAAAACAGCTTTTGTCCAATAAATAATAATAAAATGACTAAATTTACAACAACTTGCTTGACACCACTCTAAAATATTACAAAAATGTCTGACTCTTCAAAAGAGAGAGAAAAAAAACTGAGGTTGCGCAAAATTTTTTAACAGCACTGTAATATCTCGTGTTCTGAGTATCAATGCAGACACATGCAGGAAAATGTTAAATACACAGTCACTTAATAAAAAAATAAATACCTTAAGTGAAATTATGCTACACACTTCATTGTAAGAGTATAAATGATATATGTCATTCGCACTAATCATATAAAAATAATTAACAATTGAAACTTAACATAAGAAAAACTGCTGCTTAATAAGTCCTTGTTACATAATCAGTCACTTACTTATGTTACAAATTATTGGTCAGGGGAGCTTTTATTTTTAGATAAGGAATCAAATTCCGTTTAACGCTAAATATACCCACAGCACACATACAAACACACAAGCGTGTTTATATATGCCTGCACATGCACGTCTGCATGTTTCTCTGTAGCCTTTATCACATGTGAGCGTGGGTGTGCAGAAGACTGTATTCTTTACACAACGGCTTATCAGCACTTAGTCTGACATGACTTTGTCTGGAAGCGTTTACAATATCTGCTTTAGAAAAATTCAAGATGAGGCATGCAATAATCCTGTGAAATTTCTTTATAACAAATTGAACATAGCAGTTGAAGGAGGTGTTTTCATATCAATGACACATTAAAAGATCCAATCTTACATCGACATGTTAACTCTCCAGCTTAGATTGTAGATATTTACTTTAGGACATATCTGGAGAAAATGATCTAAAGTGCATATTTGAAAAAGGCTCAAGTGAAGTTCTTACCTGGTGGACAGAGCACAAAGAGAGCCTACAGCTACAGCATATTTGGCTCCTCCCCAGCCTACATATTTAAAAGCTACAGGCAGAGGGCTGTTGCTGTCCAGAAGATAGTACGGCATCATGAGGGTGAGGGCAGCGGAAACACCAAAGTAAGCAACGAAACAAATCAGCAGTGAGGACACGATCCCAATAGGAATGGCTCTTTGGGGGTTCTTCACCTCCTCGCCTGAAGTTTGCAAAAAATAATAAACACAGTTCAGTTTATCTTCAAACTCTGCGTTGGCCACTCTTACTGGCCTAGAGAAGAAAAATGTTAAGGAAATGCAAAAAGCAAACAAAAAAACAGATTGTAATATATATACTGTATATATATAATTAATGATAAATTCAAATGGAGCTTCACCTTGACAGTAGTGAAATGAGTTTTGCCCAGACAAAAAGGGCTTGGAAATGGCAAACTTTGCATTTTATAAAATGATACATTTATGTCACCTTCAAACATTCTGAACAAGACCAATATATTTTTATGCAAAAAAACAGCTTGTTTAGAAATAAATGAAAAAAATTTCTCAAATTTGCAACTCAGAGTAGTTGAGCCTGAAACCCCTCCAACAGCTGTTGCGCCACTGCTGGCAAGATATTTTTGTGTTGGCAGGAGTCCAGTGTAAAACTGTAAAACAGATGTATTTCAGACATACTGGAAGCAAGTGTTTATAAGAAATAAACAAACACGCTATATTCACTAAGAGATTATGGTACTAAAACCTCAGATAAAGACAATTGGGCAAACATTTGCAGAAAGACTCAGTTTAATGTTTTGCGGTGAGACTGGATCACAAAGCAGAGATTGAGAGGCTGAGATGTAAAGTATGTGCCACAAAATGCATCACTACTGATCAAGACATTGTATTATAATGCATTTATGACACTACAAAAACAACAAGCTTTCTTATAATATGTGCAATAGACATGCTTCTAAACTTCAGCAATGATTTTAAGGGTTTTCTCCATTTGAGCCAAAAAACTTTGGGAAAAAAAGAACTACTATGTCAGAGAGCATGTAAGCTAGTGTAAACCTTCCTTTCACCCCAACATAGAAGCCTTGGATCCATTACAGCAATCCACAAACATAATGCAGAAACACAGAGATCTATTCACACATGTAAAGGCGTTTCGAAAAAGTCTGGACAACATCTTCTTAAGCTGAATCTCTCCCCTTTTTTGCGTCACAGCCTTTGGCATCCTGCCATGTACAGAAGTGGGCTAAATGCATTAAAAGTGCAGCTTCTCTCTCTCCCTGGCTGCTCTTATGTAATGCTAGCAACTAATAGTGTTCCAACTGCAGATTCTGTTTCATGCCCTATACCCCAACTCCAGCCTATAAATGAAACCCAGTCAGAGAGTGAAATGGAGATAAGAGAAATGCTTAGATGGAAGCAGATCGATGGCAGAAAGTTAATTGAGAGCAAAGATATTCTGATTCGAAAGAAAGTTCTCACCATCATGTCAAAGTAGACTTTAAGGATAATATGCAAAGACTTGAGTTGAAGGACAGAATTTGTTGGGTGGCATGAAGGTATTTCTTATGCATCATTTCGCCAAGAAACACAATTTTAATTACTCTACTAAAATCACTATCTCTAAACCAATAATATAGCATAATGTAAAGTAAACAATTTTAGAGTAAACTGATACGGCATAACATGACCACTGACAGGCGAAGTAAATGTCACTGATTTTCTGCTGCCAGCATCTTGATGCCAGATCCCACAGCACTGCTTCAGGTGTCTACTGGGCTCCACCTCTATCTTTTGGCAGCAAATGTGGGATTCACTCACAATTAGACAGGCGATCATAATGTTCTGTCTGATCTGTGTAATTTGTTAATAAAATATTCACTGAAAAACACTTTTAAGACACATCTTAAAAAGGAAGGATCCCAAAAAGCAGAGAAAGTACTTTCAAAGTGTTCCGTCTATCACTGACCTGTGGTGGCGATGCAGTCAAAGCCTACAAAGGCATAGAAACATGTAGCAGCTCCTGAAAGTACTCCTGTGAAGCCAAATGGCATAAAGCCACCCTGTCCTATGCTCTCCTTGGATGGCAGGATGGCAGTCAAACTGCATACAAAAAGCACAAAAATATACATATTTTTAAGGATAAAATCTCTAAAACATGTTGGACACATAAAGGTAGTTTGTTGTCACGTTCTTACTTTTGGCTTGAGCTATTCGTATGATTGACATGTAGGATCTCCTCTGGAACAACCTGCCAGTTCTTCAAAGTGCCTTTGACCAGCCCAGAGATCACCATGAATAATAAGACTAAAACATTGACACAGGTAAACACCTTATTCACCATCGCTGACTCCTTCACTCCAAATGCCAAAAGACCTTGCAAATGAAAACAAAAAGAAAATTAAATGGAGAAACAAATTTGAAATGCATATTACATACATACATTTCAATTTATATAGAAATTTGCTTGTCAACCAATCAAATGACAAAAACTCAATACACGTAGCCAACTAGAAGTGGTGAAGATGACTTGCTAAAGTTGAAGCTGAACATCAGAAAGGGAAAGAAAAGGGATTAAAGTTGCTTTGAGAGTGGCATGGATATTGTTGCCAAAAGTAAGCTGAGCATTTCAAAAACAACTAATTTACTGGAATTATCATCTTGCAGGTTTATACTGAATAATCTAGACATAATTCAGAGCATGCAGTTGTGTGGACTAAAATGTGTTGAGGGCAGATTGAATAGGCAGATTGTTTAGAGATAAAAGAAAGGGCACAGTTGAGCTAATAAGCAAGAATGCTGGATATCATCACTGAATGCACAACACAGCTAATCTTTAAACGGATGGTCTACAGCAGCAGCAGAAAACCTAAGCAGTGGCCACTCCTGTCAGCGAAAACAGGAAACTGAGACTATGATATACACAGGCTCCCCATAATTGGACTGATTGAAAAACATTATCTGGTCTGGTAAATCTCAAAATGATCTCAAATCTCACATCACCTCAAACTGGTTTCCAGAAAACTTCTATGAGAACACTGGACTCTATGGTGGAAGGATTTGCAGCTGGCAAATCTGCAGCAGCAGTGTAATGTTATGTCATTATGAAACCCAAACCTCTATGTTAATCCAATGGAAACGTTATACAGCAACGTGGTTGTCCAGCCGTACACAATCAAGATCTACATAATAACATAGTCAGTAAGTGTTGAGACAAAAGAAGATGCAGACAGAGATGTTCCTACCTGTGAGAGTAAATATGATGAGAACTGCAAACATGTCAGGGTATTCTGCCAGCACACCTGGTGCATTCATAGACATGTGTTCTCTGCAGAACTCCTCAATGCGTTTCCCTACCAACTCGTCAAAGGTGGCGCTCCATGCACGGGCAACACTCGAGGTACCTGGAGCACAAAAAGTTCAGTCTTCATTCTCAAATCAGTTGTTCTCCCTTAACAAAACTGTTTAATCCCAAATTTTTTCCTGCAAAATAAGTGCATGCATTTCAATCTGTGAACCTCCCTGACACATGATATTTATGAATTATTACATTTTATGTTTGTTATGTTAGTGAAAATGTAGGTTTTATACTCGGCAACAATTGTTGCCGGTGGGAAACTGACTTCCTTTTGTGCAGGTTTGTGACTGACATTTACAGGAAGTAAAGAGGTCTGGTCATGTGACCTTTCACACTAGATACATGAAATTGATATTGCTTAGAGTAGATACACTATTATTTTATTTTAAATCTTCAAGTAGCTGCCAAAAGTCAAAACAATTGTTCTAGAGCTTCCAGAAGTTAGAAAAAAAATGTCTAGCAACAATTGTTGCCAGTGAGATTAAATTAAATGACCTAAAATATCTTGTGACCTAACCCTAAAAGGACGCTCACAGTGGAAATTATACTGATTTACCAATAATGTAAGAGAGAATGAGGTTCCATCCAGTAATGAAAGCCCAGAGTTCTCCGACTGTCACATATGAGTAAAGATAAGCAGAGCCCGTCTTCGGGACACGGGCTCCAAACTCAGCGTAGCAAAGACCTGCCAACACTGAGGCTGAGGCAGCTATCAAGAAAGACAGGACGATAGCAGGACCTAGAAAGATATGATACAATCAAAAATATGGAACTGTGCTCTTCAAAAGCTAAAACTTTTACATCAACAAGGCTGATTAACTTACCTGAATTGTCTCGTGCAACAGCACCAGCAAGCACGTAAACGCCAGCACCCAACGTGCTTCCCACACCCAGGGCTACCAGGTCGAAGGTGTTGAGACATCGAGACAGACGGGAGTCCTCGGAATTCGAGTTCACCACCTTCACCCTCAGCAACTGTTTTCCAAAACGCAGAAGTTTCTCCAGCACCATGGTTTGCAGACTGGCCTCAGGAGGGGAGAGTACTTCAGAGGTCGCAGGGGGGATAAGGGGCGGCTGCACACACCCTAAGGGGGAAAAGAGGATAAAAGATAATGTTCTGACTAGAGTATATCTGAGTGGATATGTAGGAAGTGCACTCTACATCCTGCCAGTAAATGCAGACTGAAGTTGCTGAAGTATTACAGCTTTGACAAAAAAGTCAACAAAACTCTGTTGGGAGGACAATGTGGTTTCGTGGGAGGTTACTTAATGGAAATCCACTACGTGTGGCTGTAAAGCAAAGAAACAGTTAGTGGAACAGCATGATGTCTGTGGGAAAACCTTGCTATTGGATATATTGCCAATATGTTATGTAAACACAACTCACAAAGGACAGGGGAATGCTCCTTAGCATAGTGTTCAACAGACACACCTCTGCATTACATGACCAAGTGTCATTCATACCTCTACATCCATAAAAGTTACCTATGGACCAACAACCCTAATAATAATAAGATTCTAAACTTGCTTTTATTAAAGGGGGGAAACTTAAAAAAAAAACTAAAGTAAAAGAATGGAACACATAAAAAATATTGGTTCAATGTGGACAATGTCAAGCAATGCAGGTTAAGGTCCAACAATCTGGTTGTTGGACTGTTGTTACACAGTGAAAATGGAGTAGAGTGAGTGACGTGCAGTGACGCTGTGACACTGTGACTCATGTCAACATAATGGCACCTTGTCAGGAGACTCTGATGTGATGACATAAACCCAGAAAGATTGCCATGTACACAATGTCCCCTTTCCTTTTTCCTTCCTGGAAACATTCTAGCTCAATTTTCCAACTTTGCAATTCGAAACACATATGGAAAAAATGGGGTGAGGTTTTGTGTTAGAAAATTGTTTTTGTTAGAAATGGAAATTAGATCTTCAGAAGGCAAAATATCTCTTCACAGAGGACAAAAGTTGGTAAGTCACTGAAAGACAAGCACGTCTTAATTTAAACTGTAACATGCTTATGGCAATAGATTGATGATGAAGCCGTAATTAAACTTTAAAATAACATCTTCCCATTGATATTTTCCACAAACAGCTTCTATAATTTCAAAGGTCTATGCTGTAAATTAGATACCAACTCCACCATCATTAGTCACACATAGGGAGGAAGTACTCTCTATACAAAACTCAGGAAAAAAACAAGTTCTTAATGCTAACTTTTTTCCTTGTCAAACGGTCATCCCACCCCTCAGGCTGTGCTTACCCATAATCATATTGCCCATATCAGACCCAACCAATGATTACAAAGCAATTTTAGAGGTCATTAGCATTAGTACTTTCAGATTGTAGATATGTATTTTGCAGATCATTGATGCTCACATGGTGTTACAGTTAGTAAACTTTGCTTAAACCAGCAGGGAAACAGGCTGGATGCTCATGAGAAATGTTTAGTAATTTAAAAAGAATGCAGGTTCTCTTCCATTAGGCAAATGAATACCTACACAGTCTCAAAATAAGCAACAGTTGACTGGTTGATTTGCAAAAATATGGTCATAATACTCTATCTGTTTGGAAAAGAAACTTTTAAAGGATTGTGTAGTGCAGAAACTCCAACCCAGCAAGTTACACTGCATAATTGTGAACGTTAAACATTTACTAAATACAGCTTGCGTTTAAATGTTTCTGGGGAAAGCAAAGGAAGCTGTAAAGCGTGTACTGAGACAACGTACAGTACATAGCCACATGCACAAACACAGCTAAGTCAAAGTAACTTACATGAACAAAGTGACCCCATGCGGACTTGAGTACACAAGTTACTCAATTGCTTAAGTTTTTATCAGTGCAAGTGACAAAGCAAAAATATGATGTATTAGACAGAGGGAATCATAACCCATCAAAACAATCTTTGGTGTCTGAGGCAAATAAAAATGGTAAAAGATAATCACTTGGAATGGATTGTGGTAAAAATCGAAAGCAAAGTTTTGAACTTACCGGAAAGCAGTGACAGCTTCACTTAAAACGTTGATCTATGTGGAAGATTTTAAATTAATGCTGACAGGTGTGGAACTTGAAAGCATATTTGCTAACTTTTCTTTCAACTGCTGTCAGAAGCTCACGCCGTTAGATGGGTAGGATTCTAAAATAGAATATGGAAGAATCACATGGCTTGGCTATTCCAAGCAGCCTGGAGTTGAGCACGAGCATGCACGGTCAAAAAGTTGCAGTCACTCTATCAACTTTTCTACATTTGGCAGAAATTTTCTGTTTCATTTCTTTTTTGCAAGTGTTGAAATACGTAACTCTTACACGCAAGCTTAAATACCATGCCCACCCACTCTGAACAATAAAATGCTTACGTTTACGGAGAACGCTCATAAATATTACAATTTCCAAGAGCAGGAATTCCTGTGACAACTACAATCTCTCTTTGTGGTGCACGGCCTCTTGTCCTACAGCACGCACACAGATGCATTCACCGAACCAGTGTATGTTTCAAAAAATACTTTGAAAACTATAAATCAAATGTCAGAAAAGTGGAAGCAATGCCCATCAGGGGGAGGGAGTAGTTGATCAGAAGAAGGGGTGTGATCCCTAGGAACCAATTAAAATTCACCCTGCATTTAGCACAGTTCCACACTGCAAAATGCTATGTCATGGCTAAAGTCATGTCCAATGCTACTTAGAAAGTGCTGCTTTAAGAGATGGAATTTCAATGAAAAAATGATTAAGACTCTATATTTTTATGTCATTTATGAAACTAGTCTAAAACAGTAATTTAATGTCATTAAAAAACATCTTTGTTTTACACTCTGTAAATATCTGGTTTCAACTCTGGGTCCTGCTCTAGTGTTACATTTAAAGGTCACGTCTTTCAGTCTTGCTCAAGAGATAAAATAACTGACCTAAAATGAAGGTGGCTAGGTGTGCTTTTCCATTTCCCTTTCAGTTTGCCATATTTGTGTATTCAACAATGCGTATCAGCCGCTCAAGCCAGAAAGGCTGGGAGGGCAGACAATGTCATTATTGGCAACACCTCCTTTGAAGAAATCTATGAGCAATGCAGGACCAATGACACTCAACAGGAGTGACCACAATGACGGGGTTTTTCTCTCAGCAGTACCCATACAATATATTCTTGGAATATCTTTGCTAAGTAAAACCATTACCCCGCAGGTCATTCAATTTGCTGACTGCCAAGTTTTAAACATACAGCAGAATGCTTTATAGTCAAACGAAAAAAGGACAGACAAGATTCCTTTGTCTGGCTAGATTAAAAGCCACGCTGTTTCAGAGGAATAATCGTGTGTTTTTGGGAAACAAAAGCTTGACTTTTACCTCCATTCACTCCAGCAACAGACATAGCAGAAACAGACAGAATGTTACTGCATTCAACAAAAGGCAGCATCACTGAGAAGAGCGGATACATATTTGTTGTGAGAGGAGACGGCGTCATCAACACATAAATGTTGTGAGTTGGCATCATGTTAGATTATACACTGAAAAAAATGAACTTAGGGGGTTATCACATTAACAAAAGAATATCATGTACTTCTAACTAAATGATTTCATGTTTCAAACAGAAACGTGATACAATCATGTTGGATAAACAAGAAATTCACGCGAGATTATGGAAGATCACGCTATATAACTGTTTTGCGCCTGGGAAAACTTCAAAGCGGTTTTAGTTACACATTAAACTATAGATATTTGTTTTTCTCTGCAGGGCACTATTGGCATTTAAGAACTGCACTGTAACAAACGGCTGTAAAAACTACAGCATGAAAATACAGTGAGGTGGCTGGGTTTTGAAAATACAGTTCTGTTGTACCTTTTCTAATTGATGAGTGTTCTTTCTACCCTTTCACCCAGTCCTGTCTTAAAACACTTAATGTAATGTAACTTAAAAAAATGTCTTTGAATTAATGTAATTAAATCATGGAAAGCATTTCCACACGATTAAATAGCTTTCTTTCAGCATGAAGCATGTTTGTTGAGCTAACTTAACTTTCATGAGTTGGAGCAACTTAATTAAGTAGTGTGTAGGTACCACTGGAACATAAGTTGGTTTCTCGGGCATGCTGTGGTGGCGCAGGGGGTTAGCACGCCCCAGTCCTCGATGTGGACCTCGCTGGTTCGACTCCCAGTCCCGGCGACCTTTGCCTTCTTCCTGTCTGCCTACTGTCTCAAACAATACGAGCCACTAGCGCTGCAAAAACTCTTCGGGTAAAAAAAAAAGAAGTTTGTTTCAACTAAATTTGCGTTAAAGTAAATTATTTGGCCCAAAGCATTGCAAATTAGTTGGGCTGGCTCTTTTAAATTACATTGGGTCCAACTATAGTACATGAGTTGAATCAACCTTAATAAATTAAATTGAGCCAACACACATTTGCTTTACATTGGAATAACCATAATAACATAAGTTGAGCTAACACATTTGCTTTAAATAGGAGTAACAGAATTACATGATTGCTGAAATAAAGCAAAGTAATCTGTTGGAAATCCTTTCCACAATTTATTTATGTTCATCCAAAGAGTTATTTTTTTCAGTGTATATGTACAACACAAAGATGGCAGAGGACGTCTTGGTTCACTGAAAGTAAAGTTCTTTCTCCGAATTTCTACCTGTTTACATTGCAGTGACTCAACAGAACAAATGCACAACACACGCCGGTGACCCAACATCCAGTTTACGCTGGTATTAACAAGCTCACACTGGACCAATGCAGCAGAGGCGACATATGAAGCTCTGAATTTCACTGAACCTGGAAAGCTTCCGCGTGAGGTCTGCAACTTTGCCCACTACTGACCTACTTTGGCACCCGCTAAAGTTAGACTGAGTGAAGCTGATCTGAACTGTTGCTTTTGGGATCTGAAAGGTCAGAACGTACCCGTATCTTTGAAAGGATGCACTTTTTTTGAAGACGGCGTGTGGTCAGCTTCTCCTGTCTTCCATCAGAAAATAGCCATACAACAGTCCAATGCTATCTGAGACATATACAGACAGTGATGGCATAGTTACTTTGAAAAAGTAACTTTAATTGGATTACTGATTACTTGATTTGAAAAGTAACTACGTTACATTAAATGTAACTTTTTTAGTTACTTTCAGCAGCTGCTAACAACAACCCTCTCTGCCAATATTTAATTGCAAGTTATTTTATAATTGGAACATCAACAATGTGTCTCCACCTATTGAACTGAAGGGGAGATTGTTTAATGGTTACAACAGTACAAAAAACGTTAGTAATGTGTGTGTGTGTGTGCCAGTGTTGTCTGGAAAACTATAAATAGGATTTTGGACCCCCGCCCCAGCGTCCAGGTTCTGCGTCATGGCTCTTTGCTGTCAGAGCGCCTCCTGCTGCTCAGATGTCCCGCTGCACAGATTTGTGACACTTACCTTAATATTAATAATTATAATGGCGTTTAGTTGCACAACTTGTTTTTACCTTTATTGCCCTGTTCATATTGGTCTCGATGTTTGCAGTTTTCTGGAGCGCAACGCGAAGCTCTACGTCATTCACAGGTAACATGTGAACTTGACATTAACAAAGACACAGCGGGACGGATCATGAGTCTGACTCAAACTAACTGGATGACAGACGAATTCTGGGGTTTATGTCTGCTTATTTCCAAGCCCAAACAGGACATCCCGGCACTCATTAAATCTGCAATCGACTTAAACCTAAAAAAAAAAAAAAACAAGCCCAAAGCTGCTTATAATAACCGGACTTGGCGAGCGAAACTCAAAATAGTTCCTGTTTTTCCAGCAACAAAATGCGCATCTCCCTCTTCCCTCCATTGTTTATGTTTCTGTCGCTGCTGATGCTGTCGCATAGAAACGGCGACAAGATGCATAGAGGAACTAAAATTAAATCACAAAAGAAAATAGTAACACACAGTGATTTCGATAAGTAACTGTAGTCTGACTACTGGATCTGAAATGGCAACGCGTTATTTTACTCGTTACTGAAAAAAGTGGTCCGACGTCAGTAACGCGTTACTAAGTAACGTCAGTAACGCGTTACTGACGTTACTGTATGCAGAGCACCAGTTTCTAGAATAAAACAATTTATACCTGATGACTTAGACTTTATGTAAAATATATAAGTAATTTGACATGACAGATACTTCTACTCCACATTGCATATTTACATAGGACAAGCCAATATGATGTTTAAAAATGCAGCTAAAATAAACTTATTTAGTCAGGGAGGTGGATTTTAAAGATTTGTGGGAGTTTGTGATAGCCTAACCTGATTAAATTGAGACTAAATCAAAATAACTGGTTCGATTTAAGGTTGTGTGAACGGCTCAGAAGCTAAACAAATGTGTATTTCTTTACGCATTTACTTGATGGTGACAGACCAACTCCATGCTTTGCGATGTCTGCTCAGACGGACCACATGTTGCTCTCACTCCGCGTTCATAGCCCACCCCCGGTTCAGATCATCTGGGTTCAAACCTCTCCCCACACCAGCACTCGGATCAGTTTTAAGAAACCCAGCACAGTAGCAGCCCTATTTAAATCTCATAATTCCTGTGATGTAAACGTCACCGCGCCTCTACTGCAGCTCCCCGTAGTCTCCAAATAATGTAGGTATTATATTATGGCCTTAAGGTATTCTGTTTGTGGAAAATGCAACAGTAAGTGTGAATGCAAGCCGCGTTTGAGGAATTAGTACATTATGTAACTCCGTGGAAGTCCCTCTCTCGTCGAACATCAGAAAAAAGAAAAAAAAAAAAAAAGAGTTAAAATCTGAAATAAAACTAAAGACACAAGCATGTGCTTTAAGAGAACTGTCAGCTCTAGAAAAGAAACTTAATTAAACCTATGTATGAAAACACTTTACATCTTTAAGTTAAGCGCACAACTTGAAAATCATCTAACAGGGAATACAAGTAGATTTATTTACACTTTAGTAGTGCCAAATCCCCGTCAGCCTGCAAGGAACAGCTTCAACATATGCGTTTCCAGAGGTCTGTAGATTCCACAAAAAGCGCCGCGACAAGCTCTTCAAAACATTAAAAATCTCCGTAAAGGCGGTTAGGAACCTTGTGATGTTTAGGTAGTACTTGCTCTGCAACAGCGTGTTCAGATGGAGGAGGGGATTCACGGACAGAACCAAATGCAGCTCCGCCCGTTCATTCGCATTCATATTGAGCAATTACTCTACTCAGTGTGGCTTGCTGTTGTGATTTAGATCAACTCCTGCAATGTTTTTTTTTGTTTACAGGCTCAGGAGAAATACATAAAAAAGTGCTTCAAAATTTTAATAGGCCTGTGTCTTCTCCTTAATTTGAATGCACTGTACAAGTAAAAGAGCACACCAAAAAATAAATAAATAAAATGAAAAAATAAAAATAAAATAAAATACATTTGTGGGGTATATTTGGTTCTCAATAAATTAGAATATCAGTGAAAAGTGTATTTCATTCATTCAGGTCAAAAATTGAAACTCGTATATAGGTTCATTGCAGATATATTTTGAGTTTATTTTGATATAAATAGTACATAAAAGATATCAACACATTGTAATGGAAAGTTGAGTGGAAGAGAAAAGTGCAGTAGAAGCACCAAGTATTGACAGCGGGAATAAGATAAATCTACAGAAGAGGAACAAAGCCGATTCAAGTATTTGTGCCAAATTCAAAAGTCACATTGACAAAATCTGTGCTTCAAGACCCATGGCTACCGCTGACACATTCCTTGTGTATTATGTCATTTCTGTGCCAGACAACATCAGAACCATCTTACCTGGGCTAAGGGGCAAACGGGCTGGACTGGTCAGAAATCCGAAGCAATCTAGCAGGCAAAAAAAAAGAATTATTAAACATCAATGTTTTCTAAGTTTAAATATGTCTAATGGGAGAAATGGAATAAAATAGACTCTATATTGGCAACAACACAAGCAAAAAATTAAAAAAATCTAAGCAAAGTAATTATAAAGGAAGTTATGGGTGAAAAACATGACTGATGACTGGAATAACACTTGGTGAAAAGGTGCAAAAAGGCATAGAAAGTCTAGAAAACAGTTGTAGACCATCAGTACTTGGAAAACTTTCTTTTTGCTATATGTTAATATCAAAAAGCAAACTCACTGCACAAGAATCCACTGCAGAAGAAAAATTACATTGAAGCCGTTTTAAAGTTTGCTGCAGAACATTTAGAAAGACCAGTTTAGTACTAGGGAAATGTCTGACCAAGTGAGGTTAACGCTGAAACAACGATCATGAAATGACAAATGATGTTCTTGATAAAAATCCAAAGGTGAAGCAGGTGTGGATTTCCAAGTAAGACAGTAGTCCAAAAAAAAAACATATCTTTACAAATTTTACAGAAAGGTAAACTTCTAGAACGACCAGACTGTTTTCTATGAACTTGAAAGTTTGTGGAAAAAAGTAAAGATCAGAGTCGTACACAAAAATCATTACAAAAATGTCATGATTTGAAGAGTGTGTGTGAAAGACGAGGTCAAAATCAAACCTGACCAATTTATGACTAGTTTCTTAAAACGGATGTTTTGAATTGCAAAAAAGTTTCTCTACAAGATGTTTCATACATACTCCAATTATTTTCCTTGTCATTGTAGGAGAAAGTTGCTTTATTAGGTATTGAAAACTCACAAAAAGGTTGGCAATAATAGCTGGAATGAGCAGAATTGTTTTTGATGTGTACTCAAATAAAAAATGAACCTGAGTAAGTCAGACGTTTTGAATTATTGGTATAAGTTTTGGTGCTGTTGTACCTTAGACTTATATTTTCCCTGTAGGGCAGGAAGACAGCAATCATTTACAATCTATATTTTATTCACAGGCAAAAACACAATAAAAATATAACTTACAAACTACCAGAGCATTTTGGATGTGATGGAGGTGCTTATGGTTTAGACTGGGGTCAAAAACAAAACGTTACAGAGTACTAGTAACTTTTACCTTTTAACACAATCAGAACAAATGGGTTCATAGAGTAAATGAGTCAAAAACTCAAATGGTGGGGTTAAGACTTCAGAGATAGAATATTTTCAAAATTGTACTCAAGATGACACATTTTTACTCCTAATAAATTATGGGTTTTAAATTTCTTTTCAAAGTATACTTTCTGAGTTTGCAAGACAGAATCACATTTCAGCTTCGTGCCCATGGGCGTTCAAGAACACTATACATTATTTACAATATTTACAAAAAAAGAGTCCTCTACTCCTGTAGGTGTAACAAGTGCTGAGTTACACCTACACTTGTGAATATGCAAATATGTATCTGCATATTCATGTATGCAAATACACATGTTCCTAGATTCCCCCGTCATTGGCGTTAAATGTTCAGAGCAGCACAAAATGTAGAGGAAAAATAGTCTCTGGTTGTTTTCTGTTATTTCACTTCCATGAGCTGCTTAATGTCTTTAACGCCGTGCTCTTCTGCCACGGCGATGATGTGGTCCAGGGCGTTCACGCGTCCCAACATCCTCACCACTTCCCTTACTTGCTCCCTGATGGTAGACATGGGATGTAAGAAATACATTATGACAACATGTAAAACACAATATAATAACTACATTTTAACAAGGCATTTAGACGAAACAACAATAGAAACTATTCCAATTGAGACAAACCGTCTTCAGTATTATTTAGAGCTACTTACCTAGCGGTGCGCCGCTCGGTATCAGGCGCCCCCACACTGCTGCGGTGCAGTGTGTTGGCCAGGTGTGTGAGGTAGCGGCACAGAGGCTCCAACTGGGGCAAGGTATGCTGGCCTTTCATCCCAGAGAACCACTGGGCTGGCAAACACTCCACCACCTGAGAGGAGAATAGCAAATCATAACGCCGCAAATTATGTCACTGAGTTAAAAATAAAAAAGCTCACTACCTAATTTGTCAAGAGCTTTTCAAATGTACCGTAACTAAATATCTTTAAAAAAATAATCAAATTTAAAATGAAAAATGCATTTGTACTCAATATGTAGTTTGTTTTGACATGCAATGCCTATCACATATCAATTAAGCTAAGAAAGACACACACTTTAAACTCTGCATGGCAGAAAAAGGATAATCCAAATACAAATTATTTTCTTTATGTCTTTAGAGCAATATTTAGAGAAGAGACTTGTACACCTATAAGTTGAAACAATAACTAATTCTACTTATTTGATAAAGTTAGTAACATCATATGTAATTTATTTATAAAGCACCTTAAAAACAGTCAACTTAATAAAAGTGCTTTATAACGAACAAAACATTTAGGCTATTGCACATGTACAGAATTTAGATTTTGTTCATGCATGTTTATACAACAATGAAAAAAACTCCACACCGCTTCACATAATTGGAGAGACAGAAGACAGACAGAGAAAGACAACAAGTTCCAAACTTTTTAAAAAAAAATTTCCATCTGAATTTCTCACCTTCTGGCACTTCTGCACATTCTCCTCTCCGACATCTGTGCTCTGCAGCGCGGACAAGATGTATCTGTTCAGAGTGCTGTCCAAAGCCAGATCCTTCAAACAGGAATAGGATAAGATGCCGTCCCACTGAATGATGTTGCCCAGCAGCTATGCAAAGAGAGAGCAAAAAAGTAAAACATTGTCCCAATGTTGTTCATAAAAAGTTCAGATTTTCTGAATGAAATCAATCCATCAAGTTTTTTGTATAGCACATTTCAGCAACATGGCAGTTCAAAGTGCTTTAAACCATGAAAACGTAAAGATAAAAAACGTCATAAACATATCAAACAATCAGCAGCTGTGAAAACCAATAACAGACATTACATTTTGTCAAATCAACAATACACATCAAATATGTTGGTCACTATTCCATTTATTATGGTTGAAAAGCAACTCAATTGATTAGTGAAAGTGCAAGTTACTCTGCAGTACAGTCCTACTGTCATTTGCTTTTGATGATAATTTTTCTTTAGACAAAAAAGAGATGGCTAGACAATGTTGTATTTTTTAGATAAAGTGCTTTTCAATACTAAAACTTTCTTTATGCTTAGTCAGACAAAAATGATAAAATTACATACCGTAATCACCCAGACCACATAGAAACTTACGAGTGAGTTAGTTTGTCTTAATCTGATTTAAGAAAATAAAAATAGCATAAAAATGCCAACAAATGCAAAGATACCTTTACACAGGACCAGAACTGTCGCTCATAGAACAAGTATGCACTGCTGTTCTTATTGTCCATCACGCTGCATAACAGAAAACAGAGTAGCTTATGATTAGATCACCAAGAATTAATACTAAGCTTCGAATTCGAACATTTCTCTGACATACTTTTTAGGGTAAAGTGGAAGGAAGACATCCTCATCCAGAGTCCGCCTGGTCCGTAAGACTACTGTTTTCAAAAGCTCCTAGCAGACAAAGATAAGTTAGTTAGAATAATTTTATAATACTAAGCACATGTAGCTTAAATATTTTAAATGGCTGAAATAATTTGCATGAATCCATAAACGCCTGCTCTACCTGTGTGTACTGGTTGTCTCCGTGCAGCACAGTTGGATAACCTTCAGCGAGTCTGTGAATGAAGCTCACCAGCCTCGTTGTCTCACTGCTTGACAGCGGGTCCCACACTTGCTCTGCCAGCACTGCCACAAACAACATGACACATGTGGTACTCGTTTGGCCTAGGCAAATCATTTTTAGTATCCCTTACTGCTGCACAGGATTCACTACCTGATAGTTTGGAGAGAAGAACCTTCTCCACGATAGCAGGCAGCAAGCCGATATCCCCGTCGTCTTTTTCGAGCGTTCTGTGCTCCTCAAATCCATAAAATAGAAGCGACTCAAACCATAGCATGTACTCGAAGTTTGCACACGGCTCCTACATGAAAATAAAATAAATTGAAACAGAGCTCAGAATTAAGGACCTGGTTTTCAATCAAAAAATTTGAATGAACGAATGTTTCTTTACCTCGAGAGGGTTCCACGTGATGAGCTGCAGACGAACTAAAGGGTTAAAGAGCTTCGGTAAGCAGAGGCCGATGTAAGCGTCTCTGTAGCAGTCCGGGTATTCCCTTCTCCAGACCTCAAAATGGGATTTGATGCAGTCAAGAGAATGAAAGTCCTCCACCACATCCTCAAATACCTTTTTACTGTCTGCCTTGATGCAATCTGGATGGGACAAGGTGTGAGGATTGTTCATTTCTCAAGCTTTTTGTTGGCATTTCAATATTCTCTTAAATAATTGGTATTTTTCACAGTTTTGCAGAAACTACCTCTCTCCATGTTGAAGCTGGTGATATCTGTAGAGGTTTCCTCGTCATCAGAGGACAGGCCTTCTTTATGCTCAGCCCTTTTTCCATTCTGCTCTCTTGCTTGTCGCCGACGAGTTCTGGATCCACACACACAGAAGTAAAAACTTTAAGAGAAGCACCATAGTGACCAATACTGCAACGTGAAATAAGTCAGTTTGACCTCCCAAGTATTTTAAAACCAATTTAACCTTCCTAAATAAATTTTCCATAGTTTACACTATTATATTTTCTAAAGTAAAAAAAGCTTGCTTTAATACGTCATCAGTTATGGGATATCTATAACGTAAAATATTGCAAACTCAGTTTTACAAAAGGAAAAAAATGTGTCTACAACATTCCTGAGCAAAATTTGGACAGGGTAGAATTAATCCAAATTTTCTTTAACCGTGAATGCTTTACTCCCATGTGGATTGCTCTAATTGATCAAATACTATATTCCCCCCCAAAATTCTGAAAGTTATAAAGTTGTTGTTTAGCATTTCGGAAGATAGCTACAATTTAAATTACTACACAAGAATTATGCATTAAATTTATTTTCCCTGTGGCTTATTATTTTTTTATTTTCGCAATTGAATTTTCATTCTACCTCATGCTTGAAAGAGTAGAAAAGAAAAAAAGGAAGGGAAATGCAAATTACTCCATTAGTATGATTCTTCCTCAACATAACCCTCTGAAAAATTACCCCCCCTGGTGGCTCGGGGAAGTATTGGAATCTCGGAGGTTTTTAAAGTTGAAAAAGAATGAAGTCGTCCTACCTTCTTGCTTCTCTTTCAGCTATCCTCCTCTGCCGACTGTTCTCTTGGTACGCAGCACGGTCTCGACCGAATGAGTCCAGACTGGGCGCCATGACGGCTTTATCTGAAATTAAACAGGGTGAATGTTAAAGCCTGAACTGAATAGTGGGAAAAAAACCCTTGAACTTTTTCCTATTTTGGGATCTAACCATAACAAGATAAGCTAAATGTGTAGAGAATAAAAAATGTTAATGCATGACAAAAGTATTGGTCTGGTCCTTTTAACTTACGAAGCAAAAATATGTGAACCTTCCAATTCTTTCAGTATATACAGCTCAATCTGTCAAAAACTTTGTGCAACATTTCTTAAAACTTACCGTGCTGTAACTGCAGACATTTTACAGTAAATTATGTTAACCTGTTAATCAGAAACCAATGTTGTTTGACATCTTTATTTTGCTGCTCATTACTTGAGGCAAGTTAAAACATCCAGCTGCAAAAGTCAGCAACTCAGAAAGGTCTTTTCCCATCGTCAGACATGCTCAATCACACAAGTCATCAATCATTTAACTTTAATCATATTCCCAAGAATACTGCAATGTGTGCAGAATGGAGCAGGAATGTGAAAACACACACACGCAAGCATACATTCAGATATAAGGGAAACTAACGAGGCCATTTCAAATAAATCATAAAAACCTTCAAGATGGACTGACTTGAAAGGCTTGCAAACTCCGACGATTCATCTTTAATATCATCCTGTCTTCTCTGGACAAGCCGTGCAGCCCGTTGCCTTAGTAACTGGTGCATGGCAGCCTCCAGCTCCAGGACAGCAGGCACCTGAAAGATATGATGCTTTCTGTGACCTCTGACCCAGCAAAGGTGGGACTCCAAGTCAGTGGACACACGATGGACAAAACACCGCACGGGAAAAAAAGATCCTTGGAGTAAAAAAAAAAAAGAAACTCAATTATTCTTAGTGCTGACTCCATCAAGTTAACCTTGAATGTTGTAGACTGAAGTTGAGACAAGAGTGAAATGCAGTAGATACAGAGAGCATACCATTCCATTACAAACATTATATACTAAATGAGAGGAACAGAACATGGTTTCAGATCCATTCAGCAAAATCTTCTGTGCACTATGAGCTGAAATCTGGTGCTGCAAGATCAAGATTAAATTATTCTGTCTGGACATGCATGTTGCTGTAAATATATTAGAGATGCACCAATCAGAAAGCTGTGGCAGATTTTTGTTCTCTGGTTTTTGTAAAGCAATTTGGCCAATTCTGACTTCTCCCTCAGCCTTCATACCATGAGCAGCCATCAAAATTTTACATTATGGGGTGAGACAACATCATGGCGCGTTAGAGAGCAGTTGCTGAAAAACAGCCTTTACTGTTATTTAAGAAAGGACTAAATGTTTAGAGTTGAAATGATTAATTTTTCATTAGCTTCTTAAATTAGACATTCATGTATTTAGATTTACTAAAGATGCAGTTACTATTTGAATTCCCTAGACAATATTGACTACTAACCTAAAATTCTCAAAAGATCGTCAAACTTACCAAATCAGGTACGTTTAGAAATAGAAAAAAGTTAATATCTCAAAAGGTTAAGTAAGACTGAGCAGTTTTGCTGTACTCCTTTCAGCCTTGCTGTTGTCTGCTGAAAATGCCACTCTCTTGAAACCTGAATAAACCAGATTTGTTTTGAAGAGTAGCAGAAGACATTCATTTTAAATGGATTCTTACACCATTGGGCATCCTCTGACAATTTTGAAACCCTCACATGTTTTGAACCAACTTCTCTCAGTACCAAGATCCAAAATGGAGAGAGTGTTGCTATCAATGCACCTGGCTCTTAAGCACATATACATGATGCAATAAATGGCAGGAAAAAGATTTGTGAGTTTCTAACTGGACAGTCACGGGTCAGGGACAGGTAAGCTGGAAACCATATAAATCCGGTCAACAGACAATTTCTCTGTGCATCTCTAAAATTTACAAAGATTTATTTTGAATGCATGAGATATTTTCATTTTATTCTACAAATCTGTACTCATCTTTTTGTCTCTGAAATGAATGAGCAGACGTTCCCCAATTCACTACATTCTATTGTATAAGAAAAATACTTTTTTCCCATGCTGCATGTGGATTACAATTCAATTTATTTTTAAGACTGCATCTGTTTAAAATTCACATAAAAGTTCCCAGATTACAGACACAAAACAGCAAACAGTTTATCAGATTGCAGATAAATTCTCCCTTACCTTTTCACTGAAACACTCAAGCAAGTCTCCAACATACCCTCGCATCTCTTGCAAGAATTTATATCGATCTGCATTATCATTGGATGAACCCTCAAGCTGCTGGATGGTGCTCTCAGAGGCCTCTAGCTCATCTCTGATCTGTTCGTAGCGTTTGACGTTCGCGTTGTGGCCTGCATGCATTTGGGCAAGCCTAAAGACACATGAAATACAGGGGAAAATAAGAGTTAAGGGCGACTGAGACAGGGAGAGAGAGAGACAGTCAAAAAGAGACCAATCTAAACTCATAGTGGAGACATATTTTGCCTCGTGGCCATGTCACGTGTAGACAGCTTGGCTGGGTCATCAGGACCAAGGAACATTGAGAGGGCAGCGGGTGAGGTGAGCACTGATATTAGACGTTGTGGCAAACTCCTGCAGAACCTACCTATCCTGCAGGCGCTTCTTTACCAGATCAATGGACACGGGGGTTAGATCACAAATGGGGGCCCCATAGCGAACAGAACCATTGTCAGAGAGGCTGGGTATCTTTCCAGGCTGTGGAGCCACTGAACTGTAGGTGAAAGGCATACTGTAGGAGGAGCCGTAGGGCTGAGTCTCATAGCTGTTTTGGTAGTAGGCTGTGCTGTCTTCTGGCTGACTGCTTTGAACCTGAGCAACAAAAATAAAACGTAAGCTTGATTAATATCACTGCTAAATTAAAAAGCAACAACAGATAAAAAAAAACAACAACATCACAATGGTTCATACACACTTTTCATGCCAAGATACTTTTCCACGAGTAAATTAGCTCGAAGTCCTCAGTTCACTTTTGGGTGATTTTTAAGGTGCAAACACAATTATTTCTATTGAGGTCAGGTTTTAAAAACAAAAACAGTAAAAACCAAGAAGGAAGCTTACAAGAAACATAAGAGAAGAAAGCACAAAAGTAAAAGGAGAGAGGGGGAAATAAGTTGAGAAGAAAGTTAGGGAAGAAAGCAAATGAAAAAGGGAAAAAAATGACAGAATGAAGCAAGTAAAGTATGGATGAAAGGAGGGTGTAAGGAAGAGAAAGGCAAAAAGAAATGAAAAACTGAAAGGAGAGAAGGGAGGAGAGAGAAAAAGAAAAAAGCTAGAAATTAATAGATGCAGTAAAATAAGGAAGGTAAAAAAGGAAGAACAAAATGACAAAAAGAAGAAAGAACAGAAAAAAAGTAGAGAGGGAAGGGAGACAGGAAGGATACGTTTTTTAAAAATAGAATTCTTTCCATACTTTTTAAAGCAGTATAGAAATATTTCTACCAAATTTTACAATCAAAAATTTCCAAAACCAGAAGTTTTGTCTTTTAATCGTATCTTCCTCAGATCAGAAATCTGATTTCAAAATAAGTATCTAACAAAGAAACAGACAAATTTTGTTGCTCTAATTGAGAACCATTTTACCTGTAAGTGGAGCTAAATAGCTCAAAAAAATTAAGATAACAACCTCCTACCGCTGCAACTCAAAATTTCAAAAACGATGCACATCATTTCAAAAACCCAACATGAAGTCAGAATATTTCACTGCCTGTGAGAGATGCTGCTCACCTGGGGAATGCTGATTCCTTTCCTAATCTGTTCTTGCTCCCAGCGGCTTACTTCCTCATCTTGACCTGTGTCCAGTGCTTCGTCATCACTACCCTCAATACCTGTGCACATTTGGAGAGGACATCCATCTCAGCTGATAGCAATAACACGGGCAAATGTATTTGCAAAATTCAACACTTCATGGCAGTACCTATCTCTTCAGCTATCTTCTGCCTCTGACTTTTGTTCTTGACACCACTAAAGCGGATCCTCTTCTCGTCTTCATCTTCGTCATCGCTGCAGTCCCTATCTTCTTGCGCCATACGTTTCTTAGAAGGCTCGGCCTCCACCAGAGGAGCTTCCCCTCCGAGCTCTCTCGCTAGCTGCCGACGCTTCCTAGCAGCGTGGATGAATGCTGCATCAGGGATCTCTCCTGAGGTAGAATCAGGTAGTCGTCAGCACTTACGCACTTTTAAATGCAAATATAAAAACATTTTTCGGGGTCTGAAGACATAACATTTTTATTTTTATTTTACAACTTGTTAAATTATTAGCTCCAAGGTTAGTGAGGGACTTAACTTCAAAAAATATGACTGCTAAACCAAAGAGTGCAGACCAAACTCTGGAAAATATTTTTGAAGAGAAGGTTTTGAAATAGGAAGAGTACCTGGCTTCAGGCTAGTGAGGGATGACAGTGTGTTGAATGACGATCCCACATTCCTGCCCCTGGACAATTGACCCCCTTGTGCTTTTGCCTCTACGTCCTGTTCGTTTCCACTCTCCACTTCCATCTCCTCCTCTCCTTGTTCACTGCTGCCTCTGCTGATAGGCTCCTCTTTCACAGTAAACACAGGCTGAGGGGGAGCGTCTGGGGAAATACATGAGTCAAATGGTAATCTTAAAGGAAAAGCATGTTTTGACTGCACCATATTTATTCCTACGGCAAATCTGTATATATTCCAACTTGCATTTGAACAATCTGTGAAAGCAGAGACAATCTAGAGCAGGGGTACACAAGTTCAGTCCTTGAGAGTCCTGCAATTTTTAGATCCAGTCCTTCTCCCTTACACTAGAATCAAATAGCTGGATTCCATCTCCATATATATTCTTATAGTCCCTTTAATAACTTTTTAAATATTAGTTTTCATTCTTCAAACTGGTCACAAAAATGGTAATATCTATGCTTTATTACTACTACTCGTGCCTTAGCCTTGATCCTACCATGCTGACGCGCTTTAATTTTTCTGCGGGTGGATATGATCTCATGATGTTGTTGCAAATTAATAACAGTGGATCTCACCTGATTTGGTTTCCTGTTTGACATTTCCCGACTTCTGCAAATCTTCTTTGTATTCTTTCTTCAGCTGCTTGACTATCTTCTTGCTGTGGTTGGGTTTCTTCACGCGGAACACCTCGGATCCCTCTGTTAACATAACCAGACAGACAAGGATGGCAACAGTTTACAGGAAGAAAATTCATTTAAAAAACGTGACTGCACAGTCTAGTTTGGTGTTGTAACTATATGAAAAAGGTTCAAAATCGCTTCTGTGGCTAAATTTGAGTGGTTAGCTACTTTAGCACTGTTACCTTCGTCATCGTCAAAACTCAGCAAACTGGCTTTAGTCGGAGGAACTACCACTGGGACTTCTTTGCACTTCTTTTCCTTCTTCACGGGTCTCATGATGTTCAGGTTTGACAGAAAGCCGTTACTGAAACAGTTCTCCTCGCTGCTTGGAGCCCTGCTGGTCTCAATGAACGGGATTTCAACCACAGGCCCGAAAGAGGTGGGCGCAAAAGACTGCGGCTGGCTCTCCTCCTGCTCATCCTCGTCGGAGTCGTTCCTCCGCCGCAGGTTAGCTCGTTTCGCCCTTTTGAACATTATGTGAATCCCTTAAGGAAAAAAGCGCATGACGCAACAGCCGAACAATACAAACAAAGCTTATAAAACAGATATATCAAATGAACGCTGCACGGCGGCCATTTTCTGTCTGGGTGCTCGCTCGTTTTTTCTTCGTTGACAATAAAAGTGGAACACAGCTGATCTTAGAGAGATGCTGCCACCAAGCGGCCACAATTGTAATAGGCGCTTGACGCAGACGCCCAACAAAAACCATGTTTCGATGTTTTTTTTTTTTACTTTGTAGAAAACCAACAGAAACAAATCAAAGGTATGACGCAAACTAATTTATGTAGCAGAACACATCGAGGTATAGTAAAGTGTACACTAGAAGACGATATTGCTCTGTTGAATTTTTCAGATCAAACAGAGTCTCAGTGTCAATTAATAAAAACAAAGAAACAGTGAACTTTGCCTTTCAAATTCAAATACCTGAGTAAAAACTCCATTAAAATGGTTTTTAAAAATTATTTTACATCTTCCATATATAACGGCTAGGCACATGTTTTTATATTTTCTGTGTTCTGAGATTTTTTTATCTAGATCTTTATTTAGTTTATTTATTTTGAATGGGATTTTATAACTATATTTGTATGATTCATTCAAAGGTGTAAATTATTCTGCCCTTGCAAGTGCTCTGAGACTTTAGGAAACTGTTAAACCTGGTTGAGTAATCTCATAGACGGTCCAGGTTTTATGGAAATCAAAAATATGTTCAAACAAACAAATTACTGTTTCTTGTAAATAAGTGAAAAGGTGTAGAAGCATTTTCAGATCAGCTGCCCAGCAGTGTTCAGCTGCCAGATGAATTGCAATACATGATGTTGTGGTTCGGGCACTGACAAAAAACCCATTCCCAGCACGGGCTTTGGCAATTTAAAGAAAGAAATTTAAACTGTAAGAGGAAGACATTGGATTTTTACTCAAAAGTTTTTTAAGTAAAATGCAAAGGCTTCTTAAAATTGTCTTCAGACTCTTTTTAATTTAAAGTTTTTGCCATCCATATCAAATGGCCTTCACTAAAGGTCCTAAGAAACCAACAAGGGTAAAAATTTGAAGTGAAAGTTAATAATAAATAAATAAATAAATTGATATATATATATATGTTAATATATTTTGCTCCTCTAGCACGGATCATTAATGGGTTGACATAGGGCTTAGTGGTGTTGATGCCTCAATAGTGAAAATAGCTTCGTAAATTAAAGCACCATCAAAGACATAGCTGGAGTAAAATTTTGATTAATTAACAAGAAGATGACCTTTTAGCCTTAATGATGATAATTGGTGATAAATAGCTTTCAATTAAAAATAGCATTTGAATTTCAATACCTCAGAGATCTTATTATTCTTTTCCATCTGCAAATCTAAAATATATTAATATTCTGTTGCAATGGAAGGACTGCAAAAGCAGAAGAATTTACTCTCTAAAAATAACTGGTGGAAATATAATGCAATTTATGTTAATATGCTTTCTCAGTGCTGTATCAAATATGGACAGATCCATGCCAGAATATCTTTAACCCAATTGTGTTTGTTTGCAGATTTTGCCAATAATACCTGTAGTTAGTGTTATAAAATTGATTGAAAATATTGACCCAGAACCTGGTGTTATTATACATGAAATAAAATGAATGATCCATCATCGAAGACAAGCACAAATGAGTAGCAAACAGAATGTCCTTGCTGAGGTAGTAACATTAACAAATACACCGATGTGCACCACCACATAGATGACGTTTGGCTCTCTCAGACAGTTACGATAAAAAATTACAAAATTAAAGACAAAGAAAGAACACGGTCATTATTTTAAATTTATTCGAAGTGTAAATGTTGAACATACCCAGCACATTAAGCACATTAGCAGCCTCTTAAGGAGAAGAGGTCCAGTGTCAAAAATGATTCCTGCCCACACTCACACTAAAGGGCAATTTAAAGAAACTTATTAAGCAGACATGCATATTTTTGGACTATGGGAAAAATCCAAAGCCATGCACATACACACAAGGCAAAGATGTAAGTCCTTGCAGAAAGGTTGCAGACCAGGTTTTGAAACTAGGATCTTTTTGTTGTATTGTAATATTGTTAATAACTGCACTGCATAGCTAAAATCTAGCTTGAACTAACCACTTAGCTGATCAAAGGCTAATGTCATCCCAAGTTAAATTGTTTATCCCTGTATTCTGAGCTAAGTCATAAGTACTATCAGGTTACATCATTTCTTATTTTATCTTGTGGGAGACGTTTAGTAAAGTCTGACCCAGTTGTTGTAGAGTTCAAATAGCTGATTTGTGTCTGATCTCAAACCCAACAAACTGGGTTACAATTTTTTTATCCAACATTTTGTGTACACAAACCAACATCAGTCCCAGAGGCACATGTTACCCAGCAATTTTTAAAATGTGCTTTTGATTAAATTAGGTGTGGGTGAACTATACTCTTGAGTCTTTTAGAAAAGTATAATGCAATGTGCTTACATCAATAATGTGTGTCTGAAACTGTTTGAAACAAAAGATGAAAGAAATGGAAATGCAATATATATATATTTATAAATATATTTGTTATTCTATAGCATTCAACTCTTGATTCTGGCAGTCTGGCGCCATTAACAGTGCCTTGGCCTTGGCCCCAAAGAAAAAAAAAAAAACATATGTGTAATGTGATGTTCTTTTGCATTTTAAACAAAACGTGCAGTTAATCTAAAAACCACTTGGAGGCGCTGGATCCCTTTGCAAGCAGAAAAAAAGTGTTTAATTTGTGACCAAGGTATGCTCATAGTTCACTAAGGTACACTGAGGTATAAATGCTAATGAAATACAATGACATTTCCTGATCCAGTGAATCTGAATCAAGAAAGGAATGAATACAGATGACATCAATATTGTCTCCTCAAATGTTCATCACATCGTTCTCCTTGTTTTTAACGAGGCTGCAGCTTTGTATCAGATGAGTATTTGCATATGAAGAAATACAGTTCAAGTTTGGTTAGTTATATATCACACTCTGCTTACCTGCTCCTGAGAGCACAGGGGAACATGATCAAAGAAAGAAAGAGCCTGCCTGTCTTCTTTAAGGAGTGACAGGAATCATGTTAAATTGCTCCCACTGGATGCAGTAATTGTAAAAGCAAAGCTATAGGAGCTGCACTTTCATTTGCAGCAACGGAACAAGCACCAGGGTTGAATAAACGTAATTATTAAATACCCTCTTGGTGTCACAGGGTAACAAAGATAGAAAAGAGAAGAAAATAGATGTTCTAATGGAAATACAAGAGGATCACAACGTTCACCTTTTACAGTGGGTCTCAATTAATGCAAGCCTATGAACATTAGTTTAAACAAAATGAAGGCATAATTGAACACTTTTCATCGTGTCAGCCGTGTGTATGTTAGCTTTTCTTTTTCTAATGGAGTCAACTATTTTGCATGTAGGTATTGACTCCCACTCACTGCAGCTATCACTATGCTTATGAAACCAACGAACAACGCAGCATCACAAATGCAAGGGCGAAGCTGCAGACATGCTGGGTAACTAATTATGCTTCCATCTAAAAAGGATCAAGATTCACTCAGGTAATTTTGGTTTAAGCTCTCTAAATCCCCTTTGCTTGCACAATGCATTATTTCTCCTTCTGTAGAAGAGAAATAATAAGGACACATGCAGGATATGCTTGGCTATTCTATGACATACTCATTACAGTATGAACTCAAGTAAGTACACTAATGCTTGGATGTTTTTGGCAATTGTTCAGGCAGAGGGACAGGTAGATAAAGGGACACGGAGCTAGTGTAAGGACTTTGGAACTGGGGTGATGTGCTCTATTTTCCTAGTTTTAGTGACAATGTGAGCTGCTGCTGATTGACTTTTTAGGGAGCCCTGTGAAGACACTGTTGCAGTAATCAATTCTACTAAAGACAAACAAATGGATGAGTTTCTCAAAGATCTTGCTGGGACATTAGTCCTTTAATCCTGGAAATTTACTTCAGATGATTGAAGGCTGACTTTGTAATTGTCTTTATGCGTCTCTGGATGTTCTGGCGTGTGAGCATCACAACACCCAGATTGTGGGCCGGGTTAGCGGGTTCTATCTGCAAAGGCTAAAGCTGTGTGCTGAATCTCATTCCTCTGTTGGTCTGTTTCTGTTCAGCTAAACAAAGTTTTGGCAATAAACAAACAAATAAATACATAAACATGGCAACTCCTTTCCTAACAGTATTAATTAACTTGCAAAATTAAGTGCAAGTTGCAAAAAAATGTCTCAGAACAGAAAGAATCAAATATGGCCAATGGACTTAAATTGGCCATATTTGATATGATATGTCAAAATTAATATTCTGCTCAAAGTCTCATAAAATGCTGGGCTTGTGGGCGTGTTTCATCTCTCCCATAAGCTGTGAATCTCTACAGCTCCCCCAGAGTTATGATGGGATGCTTCTCTCATTAATGCTCTCCTTGCAGTCTTTCTGCTTAGTCAGACAACATTTTGGTAAGTTTGCAACTTTGCCATGTTCTTTCCATTGTCAGATGATAAATCAATTGTCCTATGTGCAAAGCAACTCTCCAGGTGTGTTAACATTACAACATAATATAATGCTCAAAATAGTTGATTTTACGTAATATTAATTGAGCCTATATTTGAATCTGTGTTGATTGATAAATGCAGTTTTAGTTTTTTAAGACAATGACCATGTTTTGTTGTATTTCATGCCACCCCAAAGAACAGATCAAATGCATCATAACAAGTAGGCTTGTCATGATAACAAATTTTGCTGGACAATAAATTGTTCCAGAAATTATCATGATAAACAATAATATTGTTTATTGCCATCACAATCTCAAAGATCAGCAAACTTTAAATTCTAATGAAACCAAATTTCAGTGGATATTTTACCTATCCAAGAAATAGACAAAATAACAGAAACAACAAGTGAAATTAATAATGAAGTCACCATAAACAAATTTGTCCTTCAAGATTAAGGATTAGTTCAGAACACTGCACCAGACTGAAACCGTTTTTCTTCCAGTCTTTGGTAGAAATAGAGAGAGACACAAGAAAAGCATCAAATCATGCAAATGAAAATGATTAAGTTTGTTTCAATTTATCACGTGATAAATTGAAATATCTGGGCTACAGCGGCAGAAAACCGCACTGTTTGCAAGTCATGTCAACTAAAAACAAGAAATTGATGTTATATTTGCAAGGATTTTTCTAGATGATATTGGATTGGGAAAACATTGCATGGTTAGATGAGTCTTGATTTCAGCTGTAACATTCAGGTGGTGGTTCTGGGTTTGGCATGAACAACATTAAAAGTGTGTAGTAAGTGTGTTGATGATGGGTAGAATTATACTAATGTGGAAGATATTTTCTTAGCAAGTTTTTTTTTTTAAATGGGGGTCCATTAAATCCAAGCAAAGCATAGCTAATATATAATATAAATGTGTTTCTACATGTTTCCTTTCATATGCCTTTTATCTTATTTCATTTTAACAACTTTTAAGGTACCAAGAAAGTCTCCAAAGGTTTTAATATTTATGCAGAAACATCAAAACTCTACAGGCTACACACAAAACTCAACTGCAACTGTTTTGTTTGTTTGAACACAAGCTGTTAGATCACAAAGGAACCCAAGGGCTCAGACAAAGAAACACAGCATGCTACAGTGTGCACATGCTATCTCCAGAGCTATTTGTAGAGGTGTTTTGATCATCGAATAGTACATCTCATTTTCTCATGCTGCTTGGTGCATTTTCTGTACATATGACAGATGTTCTATTTGAGTGTGGCAGTGGGAGTATTTGCATATTCCTTCTTGGCCTTTCTTGGCTGCTCTTGTCACAGAGCAGAGCTTACTGTGTCTGACAGTGTGAGTTGATTACGGCAGAGTTTGTCTTAAATGCTAACCCGCTATCATGAATACGCAGTGACCTCCAACTGCCTCCGTCATGCATTAGAATACAAGTTGACATTATGCATTTTATGCTTCTTTGCCACGCTCTTCCGCCATTCTCTTCAGCTGTCGCCCTTTCTTACTAACTTTACCCATTTCCTAAGCAATACAGTTGTTTTTTTGTGCTGCTCCATAAAACTGCAGATAGAAGTGATAAGCATAAAATTTAAAAAGAAGTATGAGGGGGAAAGTACTGTGAAACTGCTGGGTAAGCAGCATCACCATTCCTGTTCTCAAACCCTTCTCCTTCTCTTAATTTCTTTCTTACCCATCACTTTAGATAAAATCAAAATGTGATCACATGGTAACTATCAGGACTTTTGCTCACATTCATGTTTGCCTGATTCCATTCACACACTCTAACTCCTTCATAGTTTCATCTTATCTGCATTTGTGTTTGATCTGGTAGAACTTTTCCTTTCCAGCAGCTTTTCTCCGCCCGGCACCAAATTTCTGCTTAGGTTTTAAGAAAGACGACGCATCCTAATCTGTAACCTTTGACAAGGGAGAAACAGCAGCCTCCTTAGAAGACTCCGCAATGAGAAGTTCCCCCACAGCACCTGTGAGGGATGCAGACTGAGACTTAAAGTGGAAAAACAGTCTGGAGGAGATAAGGTACCTGATTAAAGTGAACACAGGGAGGAAATGATGATGTTTAAACTCACTTTGAAGCCTCAAACTGGTAAATAAATGATGTGCTCAAGAAGACTCAAGAAACGGCTGTGGTTCGTACACCTGCGGCTCAATGCTTAAATATTCATTTCCTGTCAAAGTCACACACGCACACATTTTAGGAATGTGTATGTAGCTTCCAGCAGTGAGCTTAAATTTTACAGAGGCAATATTGAATTAAAAAAGCTTTGCTGCACACAAGCTGCAGATGAGAAATGAATAAAAGGAATAAGATGTGGGGTATATTTTACCTTCTAATTATCAATTCCATACACCTTTAAAATTCCCTCATCAGTGGACAGCATGCAGCAAAAGAAGCAAAAGCCCTCTGAGCTTTTATCAGCGCTCTTGCATTTCTTTCATCCGTGCTATACCAGTAATGGCCCTGAGATTAGTGCCGGATGTGTTACCTAAACTTCTCATTTGGCAGGAAAGGAGGGTGAGAAGACTCTTTTAATTTATTTATTTACTCATTTCAAAAAACGACTGCAGCTGAAAGTAAGACTAGACAAGAAATGCATTTCCTGTGAAAATGCAGTGTGAACGCTGTAAGCTGAATATTTTTGGTGAAAATTGTAGAATAACTTGAAGTCAATTGCAGCAAACATGCAGAAATGTAAGAAATGAGCAAAATGCATGCAGGAAAACTGTAAAATCCCACCCTAAGACCATTTGAAATCGCTGCAGTACATTGCTTTCAAACCTATACTGTAAGGTCACTGCGGAGACCTCTAGGGGACATGGGAAACATTTTTTCTTTTGCGTTACCTCGCAATATGCTTACTGCAATATTTGCTGGTCTATTTTGTATACTGTCACAAATGTCAATTTCAAATTTCAAATGCATACACATTTAAAGAGCCTCAGTGTTTATTCTTAACTCTTTGGTACAAAAAACTGATTGAAAATCGATTTATTCACTGCATGTCTGTTTGTGTAAGTTTGCGAAAGAACTGCACATGAAGACATCTCTTAAAACCATTCAGACCAACACAAAAGAGACCCAATCAAAACTGTCAGATGACTTATTACCCCACGATAATAACTCAGGAATAGTCCAAATAGTTTGGATATATTTTATCTTCTTTCCTACTTACGGAAAGTTTCTGTTTATATCATAGGTTTGTGGTGCATTTCTATCTTAAAGAAAAAGATATAAAACTTCAGATATTTTATAACGAGATAATAACACGTGGAACAGCCTTACGAAAATCTTATATAATAGCAGAAAGTACAATTGCCACCGTAAGAAAGGCTTACAGTATTCAATTATGGCACATGAACTAATCATTACATTATTGCAAGGTAACGCAAAAGAAAAAATAATTCCCCATGTCCCTAAAGGGCTCTTTAGATCACAGCAGTTTATAAGGTTGAAAAAAAAAGCTAAAGCTAACTGCAATACTAATGACAGCATGTAGGCTATCACTAGCAAGTTGACCTACAGTAAAATACCCCATACAGTGTGAAAAAAGTGGTGCAACCGAGGCCTTGAACGGATGTAATTTTATCCATATTAGCCATATGTAACAAAATGGCATCATTTTTACCATAGATGTTTTTAGAGTGTAGATTTGAATTCATTTTCTTTCCACTGACATGCAAATGTACTAAACCACCACAAATCATCCTTAAACAAGAGTGACTGCTTTCCATGTATTTAAAAAAAACTATTTTACTAGTTTGTTGTCTCAGTCTTTCTTTATACTTCACTGTGCTAATTGATAATTGCGTCAGACTGCTCATTAGACCATCTCCTTTAAAACTGCTTGACTTTGTATTTACTCCCGTTCCTTCTCATGTCTTCATTTCATGTTCCCTTCATCTATTTGGCTCCATCCTGAGACTTCTCTCTCTCCCTAGTCAGCATATGTTTCAGAAAGTCCTTCAGGGCTTTCTTTCTGTCAGCCTGAGTACAGATATTTCAGCACCTTGATTTCAGCGTAATTACATAAGGATAACTGATGACTCTCATTGAATGCATTTCTTTCTTCCTTCCTGTCAGCCCCATCAGGAAAAGGACCTGAGGCATAGCAATCACTCACTATCTCTCCTTTGCAGACGGGCACCAGAATCTTTGCAAAGTTTACGAGTAAAGACAAAAGGAGATTTTTTTTTCTTCTTTTCTTGATTGCATAGTTATTATACAAGAATAACTCTCCCTAAATGCATTCCACTTTCTTTCTGTCAAACTAAAAGGAAAACGACCTGGGGCACAGCAATCACCCGCTTCTGCTCTGCACCAGAGGGAGGTGCAACTATTTAAAAATTGTACAGATATTAGATATTTTTTTCAGCATTTAAGTTTCATAATCATGACAGGGACATTGGCCTAGTGTAAATGCTATTTTTGAGAACCCTACTTTGTAATAGTCGCACAATATATAGATACCCACCAGGGAGTTAACCAAGGGCAACTGTTTTACAATGCTTGACAGTGAACAGTTCCTCAGGGACAACTCTGAATTACTCACTGGTTCTTTAATAACAGCTACAAAGAGAAACCTCATTTACACCTGACCACAATTTTCTTAACAAAATCTCCTTTGTTTGGAGGTTTTGTTTTAAAAGCAAAGCTCCAAACAGGAAAACTGCCAGATTATTTGTTTGCACAAATTAATCTGAGCTTTGTTAGGAATTAAAAACCAAAAGTATTAGTACCCATCCTGAGCTTGCTGTCTACATATTACACACAGGTTTCTAAAAAAAAAACCAGCTTAATTTCTGAGACTTTTTAGTCTGTTCCGTTTTGTGTGAGGATGTTTTCCTGAATGTAAACATTGCATTTCATTTGGAAGTCAAGGTTACCACAATATGGAGGAAGTGTGGTGAGGCACAGAATCCAAGTTGCTTGAGGTCCACAGTGATAATTTGGGGTGCCAAGTTATTTGCTGGCAGTGGTCCCCTGCGTGTGTGTGTTATCATTTACACTCAGAACATTTTACAGCGCTTCATGCTTTCCTTTGCTTACAAGCTTTATGGAACTTGTGATTTTATTTTACAGCAGGAAATAGGACATGGCAACTCTGCTATTAGTACCAATTCCTACCTTAAAGACCAAGGTATCACTGTGTTTTCCTATCAGTAAACTGTTCTCACCTATATTCCATAGAGAATCTTTGAACTGTCTTCAAGAGAAGAATTTAGAAACTTAGCCACAATCCAAATAAACTAAAGGTCTCCATTAAATTAACATGTTCTTCCTCAATACGTCAGCAATCCAGAGACTGACCACCTTAATGTTACACAAATGATAATCAATTCTTACAAAAAAAACAAACAACATGATAAGTTAACATACTGTATGAGGCATACTTTTTAGTAGGCCAAAATATTTGCACAAAAAAATCTATTGGTGCATTGTATCATTTTGGGGTTTCATAAGATGTAAGCTAGAAATAAAAATAATTTTAAAACAAATGTATCAATATCTGGGTAATTATTACATTTCAAATGTTAGTTTAAGGACACATTATCATTTTCTAATTTATCAAGATGCACCTGTTTAGCTCTGCTGTTCACACTCCACAGCAGAGATCTTCTGCTAGAGATGTTTTCAAAGCAGTGAATAAATTGCAGAAAGTGGAGGAGAGTACCCAGCAGTTACAAGTTCGAAAACACACCGCGGAAATTGCTGTATTCATGTTGCATCACCTCAAGAATAGTGGATGAGGTATCCTGATGACTGTTTTTGTGTCGAAATCAAGACCACATTTATCTAAATCTAGGCCTACTGTTGATGGCAAGTGGAAGGCAGTGGATAAGAGTACAAAGCAGAAATCCTAGCCAGCATGCACACTTGTACACAATAGTATTGAATTGCTCTCATAATTTCTTATCTTTCAGACATTTTCCAAGTGTTCTGTGTCATTCCTTTATAATGTGTTTAAAACTATTACAAAATATATGGGGCATGTGCAAAAACCTTTATTTTTTTTTTGGAAAGCTGGAGTGGAACGTAAAATATATTTTAGGCCCATGATAGTCATAAAAGAGTCCTGTGGGAACATAGAATGAATTCAGAAAACAAACACTGACACTTTGTAATCGCTCTTCTTAGGCACACATCTAAGCTCAGCATGTGCAGAAACCCATTGCTGCACCAGCAGAGGGCCTCGCACCAGGGCCTTGATTTAATCATTGCCCAGCGAGGGGAGAGGCCAACCAGGCAACAAAGCTGCCCTCCAGCCTTCTATCCTCCTGTCATCAATGCACCCTATAGGTTGACCCAGGAGAGGCCAATCCCTCATCCTCCACCCTCCACCTGGGGTGTTTGAAGATGAGAGGAACTGTGTGTAGAGGGAAGGGAGGACCAGGAGGCGGAGAGGCAGATGAAACCGAGGTTGTTTTCTTTGAACTGCTAATCACTGCGTTTAAAGTTGACCCCGCTTCCTGTCCCTCTTTCAGTGTTTAGCTCATTAAAATACACACCCTGATAAAAGATTTGGGTGTGAGTTCACCACGAACCCTTATAGAATGCTTTCTCAATTCCGTGCTAAAAACTGAAACCTTAACTCAAGACAGCAAGAATTTTGTAGAATAATGAAATTAAAAATACTGAACACAGTTGCTGTTTTAATGTAGTTTTCTTAGTCCTGTCTATAATTTTTAAATCGACATCAAAAGGTTGTTTTGGAGTTAAACTATTATGAGCAGATATAATATTTATTGGCTAGTCCCACCTTGAAGGGTTCCAGAAATAAATCAACTTAATCTGAACTAATTTAAGATCTATTGGTCATTAATATGATCAATAAAGACCATAACTTGGAGCAACTACGTCATTGGCTTTACCAAAAGATTGTTCAATGTATTATTTTTAAAAATCCAAATTTTTTTTTTTTTAAATCCACATTATTTTTAAAAATCCACATTAATGAATAATCTGGTAAACAGTTCATTACAATAGCAACACAAATACACATGAGACAAAGCTGCATGCACAAACTCACTCATAAGGCTATTTGGATTCAGTCTACGATTACTCTGAACCATTGTACTGTAAATAATCTCTGTAATGTACGGCAAGTCTTTATTTGATGTATATGAACCTTTTTGGTCTAATATTGCTGGTACATTGAAACACTAATCTAAGGACTAATTTTAGGTGACAAAGGAACATTGGAAACTAAATCGTGTAGACTCAGTGTAAATGAAAGGTCCAAACAGAGCCACTTTGGTTTGGACCTACTCAGAGTTACATGCTCATGCTAGGTATGAATTGTGCTCCATCTCTGCTGGATCAGGCTCCAATTTAGAAGTGTTTGCATTGAAAACAGTGGGTCACAACAAGCCCAAGGAGACTCACATATGGAGGGAGAGCATGATAAGGCACAGCAAAGATGGAGAGTTGAGTAGCAAGGGATCAATCAATCATCGCTCCTGTTGGTTTATATTGACTCAGAGGTCCCACTGGGCTACCACGGTCAATGTGCTTTCAGGCATTTTGTGTGGGTCGATGACGGAGCATGCCTGACTTACCTCTCACCTTTTGTGTGCGTGTGTATCAGTGTAATAAATTAGATGGGGGTTTTTCAGGTGCACTGAAAGGTTTTTATAGATTCCCCCATTACAAAAAAGCAGCCATTAGTTATCTTAAAGTGAATGTGTGTTTGGAAATTACAGCCACTAAAAATTGCATATTGATAGTATAATATCCTTTAAGAATATTTCTAATGGTGTAATTTACAACACCTTGCAAAAAAATATAAATTTTCCACATTTTCTTTAATTCACAATCTTGAATGTGTCGTGTTGGCATTCTGTGTAGCAGAACAACATAACACATAATTATTGGCTATTTTATTTATATCTGTTACATAAAATCTGTTTTCCCACCATAAATGGAGTTTGTGGTGGTGAAATGACAAAATTTAAAAATAGTATAGATAGTTTTTTGAAAGGGTACATATCTGTGTTGATTAAACACAAAAAAGCTCAGATAACAGAGAAGCTATGCAACAATATTCATAATAAAAATCAAATTTAGATGCTGTACAGAGTGTGTCGAATCTGTTTAAAGAAAGTAGAACAAATTTCAATCAGAATTTTAATAGAATTTCAGTCGGACGGCTGATTTTTCGTAATTTAAGAACAGAAGAATTTGATTTTGTTGCGCTATTACCATAACTCTCACTGACGCTTTAAAAAGCGTTCAAACTACTAAGTTAGCAAATGCTGTAAATTGGCCCTTGGCCTTTTAAGTCCCTTTTAAAGTATTAATTACAATCAGAAATTCTTCATGACATCTCCTGAGATTGTTGTGGCAGACACTGGCTCTACATGAAGTTAAGCCATGCTATTTTTTTTTTTAACTTGCCATGTTATCTGACAATATCTTCCCTATCAAACTTTTTAAAAATCAAACAGAAGCCACAACAATGTATAAATCATATACTGTAAGTGAGCTTCAGATACACACAAGACACAAGAAGAGACAGTAAAGAAATACAGGGAGAACATGGGGTCACAAAGTGAATTAAAAACAAAAACAAAATGAGAGCACACAAAAAATAGTAATCTGTAGAGAAATGACAAAAAGTTTGGAAGATTGATGTGAAGACAGGGAGAAATGAAGATAGGGTGGCACTCAAAGAAAGCTGTTTCGATGATTGTCTGCTTGGAAGAACATTTTCTGGTGTTTTCTGATTTACGAAGACAAAAACAATATGCCCACCAGCTTAGTCTTTCCTGTAAATACTATATTTGGGTTCATTCTTCCACCCCTCTTCATAAATGAAGATCAATCTGTGAATGTGGAAAATCTAACTATGCTTTGTTGCAGGGTAGTAACAAGATATTGTATTTTGTTTGTCTGGACAGGCATGAATGTGCACATATGTAAATAAGCTTAAACATACTGTTGAAATGAAAATCTGCATAATTTTACCAAAACATTATGCAAGAGCTTTTTTTTTTTTTTTTTAACAAACTGCAAGGTCATCAATCATGTAGTGCGATGAAGGCTTGACTGCATGGGAATACACTGACAGGATCTGAGTGATGGATGATTGACAGCTGATGATTATCTGAGCTGAGGGTTGGTTAGTGTCTCCTGGGTGAACCTCGCTGAAGCTCTACCTCAAGTCAGGTGGACCAAGAAGAAAATAAATTTACAGAAAATAAACTGGGATCAACCGTTTATGTAAACTTTGAAAAGATTACAACAACGTTTCTTCATATAATTATTTGCGATCGTAAAAAGTGTCCAAAGCAAACATGGGATATTCAAAGATATCACAATATGAGAGTACTAAACTTTTGGATACTGAAAAGCAATAAACTTCATTTAAGGTTCTAGTTATCCTTTCCATGTAATATCAGAGCCATAAAACCTCAGAATTTTACATTTATTGGAAGTTATCTACCTTATTGCTGGGAGGCTTATTGGGGAAATGATTATGGGTCTTACATCCGGCGCCCACCGGAAGTAGCCATATTTCACTGTAATTTGTAGGGTTTTTTGCTATTCATGATAGAATTACATCGCTTTTTTTGGCTATAATACGATGATCAGTAAAACTTGTTTATCTTTCTTTTGAATTTAAAAAATAATAAAGTTCATGATCTGATTCTTTATCATTATGTTTGGGCCAACAATAAATTTTTATAAGACAAAGCAAAAGCGATAGTTTTCATCACCTACCAGCAGATAAGAAAACAAAAAGAATTTGGCTAAAAACTCTGAACTTGAACAGAGAACCCAAAATACTTTATGTGTGCTTATTTTATTGTGAGGACAAAAAGCCAACGGAAGAAAACACGCATCTGCATCCAAAGCAACGGAGTCAGCGAAGTAGCTACATATGCTAGTGCGGGTTAGTTGCGGCCATTTCTTCAAGTCGCCATCCCTCACCGCAACAGCTGTAGGTAGCGGTAAACTATATTGCCACATTTAAGATGCAATAGTTGGTGTTCCCATATATTTTATAGCCTAAAACCTCTGCAGAAAACCGGTTAGCGAGTTGCTAACATGTAAAGAAATGGCTAAAGTAATGTAAACAAATGTCGCACCCATAAATCACGCAAATCCTCATGGGGGCTTGGAATAAGGATAGTACCAATCAGGATTTTTCCTAATTGATTTCTCCAGTTTCCAGTTTTCCTTTTTGTCTAACCTACTCAGGTTGGACCCAACTTCAGTTGGTTTGCAGGTTACAGGTTATTTGAAACAGGTAGTGGGTTTGAATCCATAAGAATTACAAGACTACCCTTATGTGTTAAATCTTAACTTTAAAAGCTGTAAAATGCTGACTCACAAATAGTCTTTTCCAATTAATCTAAGTTAAATACATTTGTTGTCAGGACAAAATGTGCCACGTCTCTCATATGCATGAATAAAAGCAATCAATCAGTTGCATTTTGATGTGAAAATCATATCAGAAGAACCAAAATCTTCCTCTCTCACAATGATATAACAGATCAGACCATAAATGAACTCTTGAAAATAGTACAACAAAAGAACTACATATTAAAAAGGCTTACTGAATTATTTCTTTTCTAAAGGTTTTTATAGTTTATTTGCTCAGATTTCTTTCCATTTGTGAATTATAAATAACCTCAATGAATTCTGTTTCAAAGTCCATTAGAAATATTCAGTAATCTATTATTAAGATGTTTAAATGAAACTCAACAGTCAAAACTAACTAATAGAGAAGAGTTTTTTTCCCCCAAATAAATAACACTTTCCTCAGTGAAAGGATTTATGACTTGGCCTCATTTTTAGAAAAATATCTCTGCAAATTCCTTTTTTGGATTTCAGGTTGTCCACTTTGTAGAGTTCAGACTATCAAATATGGGATAGTAAAATGCTTTCAGTCCACTGAATCATGAGGCAGCAGCATGGAAAACCTCTGCTGGAAGTGAAATACTTGATAGTAGCTGAGTGGATTTTTGCTCTTCGCAAAAGAAACTTCTTGCTCTTTCATGTGTGTTTTTCTGCAACCATTCAGTTTGCCGAGCATCTCTGACACCCGCCCCTCGTTTTTAATCAAGAGTTTGATCCTAAATGTAAGTGGAGTTTTCTTTAGCTGAGAGAACCACTCAATACTGTCAAGACAATAAAACAAGTATGAGAGAGAGGTTGGAAAAAAAAAAAGAACAGTCAGACGGAACTGTTTTAAGAAGCAGTGGGTCAAATGGCAAAAAATGAAAAGGCTTCCTCACCGGCAGGTTATTGATCAGCTCACATTTTCCCAAATAATCCTGAAAGATTTCTACAGGGAGAAACAGATTCTACATCCTTACATCACTTGCCCTTGTCAAGTCTTTTCTCTTACTTCTTAACATTTCAAGCTGTTCAAAATCTTGATGGAACTATATATAAACAAAAATTATTTATATCGATGTAATAGACAACGACACAGAAGTGGTACTCAAATACAGCTGTGTTTTCCACTATCAGTATTAAACGCAGATTCAGATAAAACAACCTAAAACTTGTCCATAAAAGTAAACCTAGAAAAAAAATTATGTGAGATTAATATTTGTTTGAAATGGAAATTCTTTTATAAGATCTCACACTCCTGGTCTATGCTGAGGACTAATAGCCTATGCATATGCGGCGGCTGCTCTACCTCAACACCACACACCACCCCACTCCATCTGCTTCTTGTACAGGCGATGAAAGAGACCCATATGTTTTCAGAAAGCTGCTGAATAGTGCCCTTCGAAGACTAATGAGAATAACCATTGCTGACCTTTAAGATTGTGACAACCGCTGTGTCTTTGTGTAGCTTTTATAGACACGTTCTAGTTTCTATCCCATAATGGAGATTTAAAACTGTCAACAGGTATTGCTTGTCATGGACTGGCATGAGTTCCTTTTTTGGTATGAAGCACTCCCAACGTGTAAAAATGCCTCCATATTTGCTACAACCACATTCAGACCAAATGGAGAAAATTGAACACATTTTAACTATAAAGAGTAAATAAAAGCCTTTTTTAAATGATTGTACAAATACTCGTAATCCTGACCTACGTGACTTTACTAACATGCTTAACACACTCTACTGTAAGAACAGTCTTTGCCTCTGTTGAAGTCTTAGTGAATCTAAGGTTGCTTTAATATCCGTCTTCATCGGTTTTGTATTGCTAAGTCTGGTGTCTCTCATTTTCCTCTTGTAAAACTCCAAAGAGTCTCTGAGGCACTGTGTCTCCATTCCAGTCCTTAAGGACAACTGTCTTGCATGTTTTAGGTATTTCTCTTCTACCATACACCTGACTTAAATGGATGATTAATCGGCTTCTGCAGCACTCAATGGCATGCAGAGGAGATCATGCAATCATTTGCATCAGGTGTTTGTGAACAGAAGCATCTAAAATATGCAGGTGAGTGGTCCTTGAGGACTGTAAATGAGAGACTGCTCTATGGCCTTTAGATCAGGTCATATTGGCTGACCAATTAAGCACAGACACAGCCATGGTCATTAAAGCAGGTACTGCACTGGTACATTTAGTAGTTAGGTTGCAACTCCATAAACTTTGTAAGCAGAGGGAATATAATGTTCTAAAATTTCCTGATAGGTGATTTAGCTGACTTTGGACTTATTAAAACAAATTGGACCCCCAAGCAACTCAGAGTTTGTGTCTCATACTCTAGGACCTTGATTTCCAAATGGAATGCAGTTTTACTTCCACCTGAAGAGAGGATTTCAAACTACTGAGCAGTTGACCAGTTCTCTTTTTTTCCTTAGCTCAGGTAAGTTGCTTGTGACATTGTCCCTAGAGTTCCTGGAGTTCAGGAGAGGATTAATATCTGAAATGTGACAGTTGTAGCCCATGTCCTGAATACATCTGTGTGACTTTCGAATCACCCCACCTCCCGTGAATATCCCCTGAACTTTTGAAGAGGCTTTTCTTCACAATCTTCTCAACAGACTGCAGGTATCTCTGCTTTGTGGGCACCTTATCTACGGCTGCTTTCCCTTCCACTATGCTGTCCATTAAAACACATGGATACAGTAGTTGGTGAACAGCCAGGATATTATTTTATCAATCTTCTGTGGAATTATCCTCCTTTTAGGGGACATCCGTGACTGACTGCTGAGCAACTGTCAAGTCAGCAGTTTTCCCTTAAGCCATAACATTACTGTGTTTAACAAAAAATATTTGCATTACTTATATGTAATATTTTTGACATTCTGCAAACTTTTCCATTATCAACAAAAATAAAACAAAGGAAAGCTTTAAATGCATGTATAATATAATGTTTACAAGTTTCACTTTTTGACGAAAAAATAATTTCACATTTTAATTTACTGAGCTACATCTCCATCCATTAATTTTCCATGTGGGTTTGTTCTTGCTTGATCACAGGGAGTCTTGTGTTTGTCTCCTTGAAAAGCAACCAGCACAGGTTCATACCTTAGGGCAGTTCCAGAGCTATGTGACTTTATTTAAGGAGACCAAAATGTTAAGACTGTGGGAGGAAACTGCAAATTCTTTGCCTGCTGGTTGTGGTCAGAAGGCCTGGTGGCTGTGGTGCATAACATCCTCCATTCTGTTAGACTGCCCCAGGGCAGCTGTGGCTGCAATGTAGCTTACCACTGTCATCATGTGAATGTGTGCGTGACTTAGTGTGTAGCACTTTGAGGTCCTCTGGTTGTCAATACAAGTACAGATCATTTATCATTCCTGGAGAGAATCCAAGCACGCAGGGGGAAAACATGTGAATTCAATGTAGAAAGACACCAGGCCAGGATTCAAACCCCAGATGTTCTCAGTGCAAGGCACAGACTAACAACTGCCCCAACATGCAGATCTAAAAACCAACTGTATTAATTTTTTGGGAATTCTATCAAAAATGAAATTAGTTTTTTAGTTGCATATTCATATCTATCATATAGGTACTTTTCAAAACCTGCAAGAGGGTTAAGCAAATTGGGGGCCAGAGAATCGGAGTTTTCATGCACTTCACATGCCACCCTTCTTATCTACTCTTAGACAAATTGTGTAACCGCAGACAAGTTAATACATTTATCTTGAAGAACATGAGTTCCTTCTCTTGTTTTTCATTGCGCTGCAGCATAGGACTAAATTAACAATTTTTTGATGCAACTCACTTTCTGAGTTGCTGAATCAGATAGGTCAGCCTAGCCTGTAGCCTGTGATTAATGGTGGAGTGCTTTTTCTGGGCAACTACCAAAACAGAAAAGAAGAGCTGAGGTTATTGGGTAAAATGTTGTTGAAATAAGAACAAGATTAAACAGCAAAGAGAGGAAAACATTGGTTTTAGGGGTATATTAAAGCTCTCAATGACAACAAGCACTGATAAATAGTGGTTTGTTGCCGTATACCATTTGTGTCAATGTGATAAATTTAAAGCGTTTTTGTAAAATATCTATGTTTGCTTAGTAGAGGACAGAAATCAACAAAAATGCTCAAGTATCGGTAAATAAAACGTTGGCAATTGCTGCATTAATTTATGAGTATTTATTTAATTATTCAAAAGAACTTGCTCTTAAACATCATCTTCCCCACTTAGTAGAGCTTATGTGTGGGAGACATGCACGGATGACATGCGTGTACCCCCCCCCTCCCCCCACCCCCCAAACAATCTCAGCATATTAGCAGTCACACACGCTTCTTTGGACTCACACAATTCCTTTTGCCTCACAAAAACATGTCCTAACTCAGCTTATCTTGCAACTCATCCATAATCAAATATGACACTCCTTGCCTCTTCCTCCCCTCTATCACCCCCGTGATCCTAGCTTTCTTGGGTGGAGATGTTTGATAAATTTGAAGCCCACACTCTGTTCTGCATAAATATTAGCTGATTTTAGTACAATTACCCAATAATATAGTGGTAAAGCAATCTTATTTGACATAAAATAAAAGTAGAGGAAAACAGTGCATGGAAAGTGATGTGACGCAAATTCTTCTGACTACCTATAAACAGAGCAGTGCAGTACGCCGGAGTCCAAAAGCATCACTGTTAGTTTAATTGTTTTTTTCTAAATTTTCCTTAGGTCTGAGTGTGTGCATGGTTGTTTGTCCTGTCTGCCTCTGTGTTGCCCTGCGATGGACTGGCGACCTGTCCAGGGTGAACCCCTCCTCTCGCCTGTTGACATCTGGAGGTGGGCACCAGAGGAGTGCTCCAGACCCCATCAGATGGATGATATTTATATGTTGTAAATACTGATCTGTGGATCATGAATGAGTTGACGATGCTGAGGAACTTCAGACTTTCACACCTGATAGACTTCAAGGAAAAAGCTAGCAAAATGTCCCTCCCTGAAAGTTCAAAAAGAAATGTTTTGAATAGAAACCCTGTTTTAAAAGGATTAATGTAATCAGTTTAATACCATAGGGTTAATTAATGACTCTAAATTCTGTGCTGTGACCAATATGTTTTGTAGGAGATATGTGTCACCCCCCACAAAACTTGCCCATGTCACCCTGAAACCACCACTGAAACTGTAGATACTGTATTTAGCATTAAGGCTCTCAAGTAACTGAGATATTTAAAATGAGTATAATGGTAAATGTAACACCAACATTCTGCTTCCTGATATAACATTTACGTTTCAGTTTTATTTTGGTCAGATTAATAATTGCCTAAGGCTGTTGCAGCTGTCACTGGGTAGGGGCTCACACAGGCTCCCAGACTGAACAAACACAACAAAATGGCAAATTAGAATTAAACTATTGCTAACCTATGTAAGTGGCAATTTTTTAAAGCATAGATCTCTGTGAAAAGAGATACATACCAAGCCTCTACGATGTGTTTCTGGGTGAAAAAACCCTCTAAGTCCCAGTGGTCTCTGCTGAACTTTGATTTGTCAAGGACATTTATGGTGGGTAAAGTTTTCGGTTTACTTTAACTACATTTTAATGTTGGTACAGAGTGAGAGAATACTGTGGGTGTGTTAAGCTCACTGTGTTGGCAAGGTGAGTGTGTTAAGTTTCTGAAAGTTGTTTTTTTACTCACACACACAGAGTAAGAATAATTGGATTATACAATGATAAAACTAGCTGAAATTAATCAATGCTGTTGTTTAGGATTTTTTTTAGATAAAAAATAGAAATACTTTAATGCACCATAAAATCACGGGTGATGTGAAATCCTCTCTGCTAAGTCTGCTCTCTGTTAAGTTTTTTTTTTTCTAAATCATCCATTTTTTCCTTCTCTTCCCCCAATAGATAGAGAAAAATGTCTTGTGAGTACAGCACAAATCTGAGCTGCCACTCAAAGCAAACAGTTACAAGAAATGATTTTTCCAAGCAGACACATGCAGCAGGGTGCCTTTTATTAGCCATACTTCTTGCAATTATGGCTTTCTGTTTTTTGTATTTTAATGTATGCTGTCACACGAAGATGATGTTTGCATTGATCATTTATGATTATAGGGTACAGAACATTTTTCAAACTCATTTTTTAAGGAGAAGTTTGTTTGAAGCTCTATTTATCAATTACTGTACACTTTGTGCAAAACAAAATCCTAAAAAAGGTCAAATAACAAAATAAAGCTTGAATATTTATGTTTAGCTAACATGAAAATGATGCCAACTTATGCAAATTTTGTTAACTTTGCATTTACCTCAAGTAACATTTTATTTTAGCGCTGTGTATCTTATTATCTGCAAAACTGCAAAGGTACTTGGGGAAAGACAATTGAACTATAAAATATGTTTGAATTATTATTTATGCCAGGAATGGTTCATTTTGAGAATCAACAAAAAACTTCATTGGCATTATATCAATTAAATACTAATTGATCGTTTATCTTTGGTAATGAGCTTCAAGTCTTTCAGATTGGAAAGCTTCCTCAGCATTACTCAAATCTTCAGCTCCCTTCATAAGTTCTCTCTCAGGCTACGTTTACACAAGCAATAAACGCTTGTGTAAACTCCTAGAAACTATCAATATTTTCAGACGTTGATTGGGGAAACGTTCCATGTTTAGATCACACCACTAAGACACTGTAGTTGCTTTGGCTGTACCACAATATGGCGCTGTGATTTTAGCATGCTGTCTAACGTGCATGCTCTTTTTACCCTTAGCTTCTACCTCAATAGCTTCCACCTCATAGTAAAGAGTAACCAATCTCTGTTTTCCATGAATGAAGTTCTCATATAACACATATATTCCTTATCAAAAATTGTGCTACTTAGCCTTCACAGGTTAAGTAGCAACTTGAAATCCACCAATGCTATCAGCCATTCTTTTTGTTATCTGCCCACATATGCATAAAATAAACCCTGCATTCTGTGCAGAGTACTCCACACCTCTGTGGGGGGTATTACAGAAAAGTTTCAGTCTACGAACCTGGTTTTAAAAAGGGCCAGTTTCAGAGTCTCCGGTCACTGATGTTGTGTAAATGAGTGGCTGGATTGCAACAGAAATGCTACGTTTAAACTGAAGAGTGGCTCCATGTAAATGGGGTCTCAGATGCAATTTGGGACTCTGGAATCATCAGCTACTCCAAAACAATGATAGCAAAAGAAACACTTTTCTACTACTTCTCCCACAGCATAGCAGATGACATAAACCACAAACTGTTGGATTGTAATTCAAATTAAGACCTTTTGTTTTTGCTGAAACCCTGTTTTTATTTCTCAACTTAAAATGAACACTTTTTTTCTCAGCTGTCTTAAGATACTTACCCTGCTCAACATACTCAACAACTGCTGAACTGTAAGCAGGTTTTGGCACTCAAGTAACTTAGGGTGAGACTTATGGTTCTTGTTCTAGGATATGCAAACATTTTCCAGCGTTCATTTCAAATTTGATTTTATAGTAACATGGAAGCAAATTTGGAAATGTTTTCCAAGTATAAAATCGTCTTCTACATATGCTTGAGATGTGGAAGTATTCCCACAGGAAAAAAACATGCTTTTCACGTTACACATTTGATATAATTATTTTCCTCTCTGCTTTCATTTGTATGGACATTTGACGACATGTTTTACATGAATTTTTTTTTTTTTCTTCTGAGACAAGTTGAGTCCCATTTTTTTACTTTCATTTGTACATCAGATAATTTCCTCTAATATCCTCATCATGCCTTTTACACGTCTTAATTGACATCTAGTCAAATTCTTTTTTTTTTCTTTTTACAAGGAAGCTTTGTAGTTGAGAGGCACTTGCCTTAGTTTAAATGCCAGTGTGTCTTTGCTGTCACAGCAGTGCATTACAACCCTCTATTTCACCACCTCCGCTTATGTGAAGGGCCCATTAATGGTTCCATGGGAGGAGGACTCCGATTGGATTCAGTTCCTGTTGTCAGTTGCAATAAGGGGGAAAAAAAATATGTTTACTGTCAGCTTCTAGTACAATAGAGAGAGAACTGTTTCACTGCGTTACTTCTCCTTTTAGAAAAGTACACAAATCATTTCTGATCTGTTGTCCAGTAATGACTGTAGAATAAGCTATCACTCTAATTATTTTATTTGTCTACCTTTTCTGCTTAGCTAATTTTTAATACTTACTGAAATGCATCTGTTTTATTACAGATTTCAGGAAGATATATTTTTTTAAAATACAGATGTGAATGCATAGGGACCAAGACTGTAGTGGAGTTGCTCTTGACAGTTTTGTTTTATGCCTTATTCGACAAGACTAATGTGCTATAGAGAGATATTACATTGCAGCTCAGTCTATGACTGCATGGGAGTTCTCCCTTAAAGGAGGGACAGTTAACTGTCTTTAAAGCAAAGTAGGAAAATACCTATGAATGGTGTGAAGCCTCATTACTTGAGTAAATGGGTAAATGTCCCATGGCTTGTCCCACCCACAGTATGCCAGCTGCAAGAGCAAATTGGTCTCTAGATATTTGTATACATGACTATGTGAATGTCTGTGTGCATTTGTGTGTTGTACAGTATGAAAGTGGGAGAAAAATATGATTGAAGAGGACAAATATGCCAGAAATAACTTGATTAAATTCAGAGAATAAACAAAACACTGTTGAGTGTATGTCTTCCTCATATCAAGTTATCTATTAAAGTGTATTTGTTTAGGTAAATAAAACTGCACAGGAAAACAGATATGACACAATATAATTTCTATTTAAGCAAAAGTAAAATGCAGAGGCATTGTGTAAAAAGGAAAGCTTGTAGGACCACCTAGTAGTAATTGTGTCCTCAGAAACAGATTGGTCTGAGTGACACAAGAGGCTTTTGATACACGTGCTTCTGGTAAAATCGCAGTTGACGACAGGCTTAAGTGATACAAATTAAGAAATAATAAGATAAAAAAAGTATAAATGTAAAACAAACCCGCTCCAGAACATGATTTTAAATGTCAAAATTTAAAGTACTATTTAAAGATAACATATTTTTTCCCCACATTTTTCATTTTCAAGTAACAAGAGACATTTCTTCCTCATTTTTATGATTTCAAGGAATTACGCACCCTCTCACTATTTGACACCTGTATGTAATTTTACAAATGCATAATGACATACAATGCACCAAGAAAGTATTCACTTTTTCCAAATTTTATGTTATAGCCTTATTCCAAATTGTTTTGAATTAATATCTTTTCTCAAAATTCTACACACAAATACCCCATGGTAATATTATGGAAAAACATTTGAGTGTTTTGTAAATGTATTAAAAATAGAAAACCAAGAAATCACATAAAAAATACACAAGCAAAATGGACTCAGATACATCAGTTCTGTCAGGAGGAATTGGCCTGAACTGGCTTCTGATGTTTCTTTTGAAGTAAAGGTTTCTTCCTTGCTAAGCGGCTCTTCAGCCCATGTCAGTACAGTTCTTGTTTCACTGTCGATAAAGATACTTTACTACCAGCTTCAGACAGCATCTATTTTAGGTTGTTGGGCATTGTTCTGTGGTCAATGCGCACACTTTGGACCATTTGGGACACAGAACTTATCTCCTTCTTGAGCATCATAATAGACTTCCCTATCATGTCTCTACTTGCAAATAACTGCTTGATTAGATGAACATGGCATCTTCAAGCACCTGTAAACAGTTCCTAAGGATTAATCAGACTTGCGCAGCTGCATAATTCTCTTCCTGATAACTTGGTTGATTCTTTTGACCTTCCCATCATGTCAAAATGGAAAGCAGTGGATATAAGTTATGGCTTTAAAATACATCCACAGGTGTGTCTATAATTAACTATCAGGGGTTTGTGGAAGGAAGCCTAAAAGGTTTAACCCAAGTCAGTCGTTTTAAAAGACAGTTATCTCTGATACCAACCAAATATATGAACATTTTTGAATTTGAAAAATCTTACAAAACTATTTCTAAAAAATGTTTTTACCACGTTTTCTGGCATTTAGCAAACATAAATAATTTTGGTAATTCTAGCTAAACTAAAACAAGAAAAGTTTGATGTGATTTAACTTCAGACAGTGAGTAAAAAATTGTGTTTGTGTCTTTTCATGCAAAACATGAACCTGGTTTCAACTGCAGGTAACATTCTTCAGAATTTGCTCTGCACCCAGGTATCATTCTTTATGTATAAATGGCTTCACCAGGCACACACACCTGACCTCAAATGAGACCCAGATATTCACTCACTGAACTGTTTTATCTTTTTTAATACATTTTCTCTGTCTGTGTGACTGGATTCAAACTTACTTCCAAAAGTTTAAATATGGACCCCACGTTTTGTAAAAATTTGGATTTTGTTAACCTAACACTTTTGTTTTAAAACTTTCTGAATAGCTGCAAGAGCAGTTTGGGGAAATCAACCTGACAGCTTGGGAAACTCAGCATTGCTACATTAATGCAGCAACATTGGGTTTGTCACATTTCCAGTAAGTTGGTCTCCCAAACCTTCTGCTCACACTGAAGTCACCGGAGTCAAAAATGAAAATTTTCTGTTATTCATTTAAACCAAATGAAAAACTGTGATTCCTTATTTAAAAGTGGCAATAAATATTTTCTAAAGCTGAACTAATACTCCCAGGAAGTACTCTCCACCAAAACTAAAAGATTTAATGCTCAGGGGCACAATTTAATTTTAATACTAATAACATGGCAAGCCATAAGATTTGATCTACAATCAACGCAAAATTTTGCGGCAGTAGAATATCAAGGTTTGATTGTTACACAAAACCGTCACATCTGATTCTTAAAGACCAAAGCCGTTGATATGCAATTACTGTGAAATACTTTAATTTAACACAGAAGAATACACAAGGAAAAAACTGTCAGCTACTATTATATACGCATAAGCATGAAACAACACATAAGCTAGAAATCTTCCGTTCCACTTATATGTCAGTAATACTATTTCAAAAAAGTTCTCAAAGAGAAATGATTTGTCAGAACTGCTATGTGAACCATTGGGTGTACCCTGCCTCTTGCCCAATTTGTTTTTATCTTGTAACCAGGTTGTTATGTATTGCAAATTTTTTGCTCAGGTCCCTCTTGAAAATGAGATCTAGATCTCAACGGGGTTTACCTGATTAAATAAAGGAATATATAATATATAAAAGATGGATGGATGTTATCTTTTCCCATCTCCAGTAGTCATTGGGAGATGGGAAATCCATGAGTGGATGGATGTGTAAAAAAATTGTGGTGACAGGAGAAACTAAAGACCGTTTACTGGGTATGTAATCTAAGTTTGTTTTTTTTTGATCATGGTGAAACTTACATAAAATGGGGATGCCTCCTTAAGAAACAGGTCAGAGAAGCTAGGTAGTCTACCTAGCCAATAGGAAGTTTAGATTCCAGTGTGTTTCAACCAATCAGAATGCAGACTGCCGCTGTAGGACCCGCCCTTCTTCCCCGTGTCTGCAGCATTGTTTGTGTGTGGAAGAGATCCGACATGAGGAAGACACTGCTGAGCTGTTCAGCGTGAGACTCTATGTTAAGACGGAAAAAGTACTAGATACGAACTTGCAACGAACTTTTGCAAATAGATTTGCCGTTTATCATCCAATTTCTGAGCTGAAAGTAGCTGAAGGGAGTCAACAGACCGAGCTTTAGTTTTTCTGCCGAGTACTGTTAGACCTACCTCGTTAGCCTCGTTAGCCTGTTAGCTCTTATTGGCTATTGGGTTCCTGGAAGTTCGTCTCATTCTCCGTTCAGCTGAAGGTAAAAACTACTATATAGAATATGCTTACTTTATACATAATGAAAGTTCATATTACTGAGGTTAAAATATGAAAAATATGTCTTGTTACATTATCTAGTGCCCAATGTGTTCGGACTAAGAGCCACCATATTGTTGTCCCCATCGTGTGGCATTGAGGTAAGAGATGCCTTTCATTTGAGTTTTTGTTCTGTGTAGCACACACCTGAATTGGAACTGAATTTGTTTACCCAGCATGCACCCAAAATATTTAAAACTGAAAATTAGCACTTGGCCAATTATTACTGCTATTTTATGTATTTTATTGTGTGTAATTTTATTTTCATAATTGTGAGTCTTGTACAGCTGTTTGTCAATTTTATGGTGTAGTTCACTAAAGCCGGTTTGGTTCTTTAAATTCATTTAACTTCCTTTGTGTCTCATTTAAACGCCCCACAATGGGCCAATAGCCAAATTTATTGGCCCATTGATTGAATATATTCAATAATCTTCACTGCTCTGTTACAATTGTATGTATATTTTATTTGACTGAATGTTTCATTGTTTATCAAGTATCATTTTTTTCCCATGTTCCGTGAAGGCACTACTTAGCTGCGCACGGTACCTCTAGTCTACAGAGGTAGAAAATGTTTTCCCACGGTCAGGAGAGCAGTTCGGCTTTGAAACGTAGAAATTTGAGCAATTCATTTGTCATTTCATAAGCACAGAAGCAATACAGTTGACCCGGTGAGGTCTAAATACCATTGAGGCTGGACTAAGTTGTGACAAATGTCCTGGCAAATGCACATTGCGTACATTTGTACGCAATGTGCTTTTCTTTTCTGTGTGAAAATGGTGAAGGTTTATTAGTAAGAAAAATAAAAACAATAAAAAAACTGTCAAGATTTGTGGAGGCTATGAGCTGCTAGTGGGTTGTGAGTTATGTTAGCCCTTTGCAGTGTAAGCTAACTCAGCATCATGGTTTAGTTTTTTTGTTTTTTTTTTGCATGCTGCTGTGAACCGATTAGTAGTTTAACATGAACTTCAATGAGTGATTTGATTGTGCCCTGGGTATTAATATTATGTTTGTTTTTTGATTTAAGAAAATTATATTGGTAACTGGCTAGTAAAATTAATATGTGAAAGAAAATAATTGTTCTCAGAGATGGTTAATTTATTGAATAATTTCATTTTGAAATAATTATTTAATCTAAGGGTAAGGATAGTTAAATTAAGTGGACTGATAATTTTAGGAATTAAGAGTTGCTTGTACATGGTGTTAAGGCTGTTTTTTTGTTTTTGATAGAATCAAAAGCTGAGATGCATGAGACCTGGATGCTGGAGGTATACCAGGACATTCCATACCGCGGCCACATGATCCCAGGAGGGCGGTAAGATCTCAAAGACTTCTTTTCTTTTTCTTCACAACGGATTTTTTATTTATTTATTTTAACTTGAGATTACAAAGCATTTTATTTGCTACTTTTCTTTGGGTCACATCTGATTCTATAAAATAACTGATTCCCTAAAAGAAATAAGAGTAATATAACTCGAAATACCCCAGGACAAGTGAACCTTGACTGTAGAAATTGATGTAGACAGTACGTTCAATGGACTGCACTGAATTGAGCTCAATGGGTGAGGGAAGCTGAGAGTTGAATGTTTTATTTATTGTGTCGATGTGTTTTGGGGTGGGGGATGAAAAGTGTGTTCACTGATGTCCCTCATTAAAGTCATTCAGGTTAAATTCTTACAGTCCGCTGTGTTCTTTACCAAAAATGCTTTGGGTGTGTTTTATTGTGGTGATAGGTTTGTTTTCCTTTTCAACTTATACAGTTGCCATCGCCAAACCTCCCACGGACCTAAGAGAAGTGACCCTAATTGTGTAAACTTTAGTTGTTTCAACAAATCACAGCAGCAGATAGATATTTAGGCATTCTGGAATACTCAATTCACAAAGGGTTACAGGTTCAAGAAGGTAGCTGGGTAAAACAGGAAAGTAAGAGGAGGATCAAGGAAGGAGTGAGAGCAGGAACCGAGGTGAAATACTGAGTGTTCTTTATCCTAAAGTGAATAAAGAAGTGAAACATTTCACCAGCTTTTACAATCTAGATCTGTGTATTAAAACAGCGACATTGGCCACTGATTTAAAAATGACTCTCTTTAAACTCCTTTCACACTGTTTCCTATCTTCCCATGTTTGTTGGGATATTGGAAAACTCATGTAACATGAGTCCAAATTAACGGGATTTTGTAGAAGATCAAATTCTGCCAAATCTGTGAAGAATATGTCAGTTTGATGTGTTCATTAGTTGTAGTGGAAAAATTGACACAGGTAAATGAAAAAGTCATTTGTAATTTAATACAACTTCACATTCATAGCTTGTTTGTCTGGAATTGTTTCGCAGGAGGTGACACTTTTACTCACAATCTCAAATTGATTATACATCCATGTGACTATTTGTACAAGTTTGGATTTTGTGCTCTGCAACTTCTCACATCGTCATCCACAAATCTTCTGATCTTAAATATACTGTAAGTGTGAATGTTTTGAAACTTATTTACCTGCATAGACAACCAGCATCTCTATGTGGTATGTCTTAAATACTGACAGGACACATTACTTAAACTGTCTTTTGAACTGCTGCTAAGAGTGTAGCCACTTTAGGACTGTAGGAAGCAGCTATAAACACTGTCTTAAAAAAAAAAATCGTTTTAAATGAAGCTGGTTAAGTTGGCTCTCTGCCTGTGGAAAGTTTTGCTTGTTGAATTTTTTCTAGCCTCTATTAAAACCTGTCTCTAGCTAGAATTCCACTCTAGAGTTGGTTTGCACAAATACTAATCATTATTCTATACCTATCTTCAAATAGACCTCACAATATTTAAATACCTTTTAAATAATAATAGAAATATATGCATCAAAAAACAGTATGTTATCACATAGGAACGTCTGCCCTTCACAAACAGTAAATCTGCCATTTCTATTGTTCATAACACCTCAAGTCCCTGGGGTCTTTCTGTCTTAGTCACTTTTTTTGGTTATACGTTTGTGTGTTCTTTATGTGCTTATTTTATTTTTTGCAAAGAGAAAAATGGGTGGAAAAATCTTGCAAAAACGTTCACAGGTTAGTGTTCCATTTTTGTTGACCATAACTGTATTAAAAAGTAAACTCAGTAAAAGCAGATTTAAGGGAGCAATAAAAGAATGTGGCAGACACTAAAAGTTTCATGTCTAAAAGTGAAAGGCAACTTCAGTATTGTCAGTATTTCAAAGAAAAATATTTCACTCAGCTATATTAAAAAGCATTAGTCACACACAGAATCACACAAATAAATATTCACCAAATGAACTTCAGACATAAAAAGACTTGCACACTGAGTTGTCCATAAAGCTAATAGAGTCTTCTGCTCCCTGGAGAGTAAGTGACAAGTTGAATCAGCTTGAGGAGTTGAAGACTTGTTCGTCCCTCTGGTATTTGCTTCCATGTAGAAACATCAAAATAAACACCACTGTAGAAACAGACTTAAGCCAAGTGAGTGGCTATATTTCTCTGGCTAAGCACTTATATCACAATTCTAAAAATTATGTGGTAAATCAAATGTATAAATAAAATAAAACAAAGAATAAAAAAAAACAATAAAATATGCATGTGATTAGTGTACAAATTGAGCTTATTTCAAATTAGCAGTGTGATATTTATGTTTTGAAAAAAAAAAATCAATTTTTTATGTTTTGTATCATGTTATGTTATTCCATATAAAACCACTCAGCCCTGCTGTTAAAGTTTGAAGTCCGATAAAACAAATAAAAATGTTAATAAATAATTAATCTGAAAGCAAATATCTGAAAAGTTTTGCTTTTTAGTAAATATGGAGCTCTACAAAATGCAGAATACCTGCAATGAACCAGCTATTACCATAGCTTACTCACTGGTCCCTTTTGTTGCTGAATATAAGCTCATACTTTTCTGATTTTACTGCTCTCTATGCCTAAAGGTAAATGTGCCATTATTTGCAATCCAAAGGATTTAACTGGCATGTTTCAGCTGGTGTGTGCATTTAAACAAACGGACAAACAACATAAAAAAAAATCTGCTTCATTTAGCAGTAGCCCACATTTTGAGTCAGTCACTGCCGACCGACAGAGAAAATTAGGGGAAAAAAAACTTTTAACAGAAACCCCAAAGCTACTTATTAAGTTCCTGCCAACATTTTGTTTTCCAAATAAGATTAGTCGCTAACCTTTACATGGCACTGTAAATAAATAATCATATTTTTTGTTTTAGAGAGTTATAAATAACATAAAATAACTTCACAATGTTATGGTCTGGTGTGAACTCAAAAGGCTTTTTGATGCAGTTTGCCAGCTGACAAGCTATGCCCAATTTGTCAGGCCACACGGGAGACATCCTAACCAACAAAAATTCCCACACATCCTACTTGTAATTAGCACCAGGAGGCTGACATGCCCATTTTTCTCCCAGCTGGCTGCTCGTATTTGTGGCAAATTCAATATGACATGAATGCGGTATTAACATCGGTGGGGAGATGTCAGCAAAGAGTCCCGCGGCATATTCCTCCAACTCTATACAGTTTGGCTCTTAATGAGATTTTTCGATGTAATACGCCTCAGAATTCCACAGTGCTGACAGACCTCTATCAATAATTTTATCCACATACTTAATTCTTCCATATATTGGGTAAAAATACACAAAATCTTAAGAAAACCTTTTAGTGTATATTCTATTCGAGAGGTGCATCTGAATAAATTATAGTATCAAAAGATTAATTTACTTCGGGAAAATTCAGTTAAAAACAGTAATGCTCATATAATTTAAAGATTCTTTCCACCCAGTGATATGTCTCAAGTATGTATTTCTGTGAATTTAACACTCCGTTTCTAAGAAAACATTTTATTAGTACATAAGATCACAATACAGATTTAGTTTTGAGAAAACACATAGTAGGTCCAACAGAAACAGATGGTAAGACTCAAGTCATCGCTGTCTGTCAAAACCTCATGCTGAACCACGAGCAACTTGAATTCTGTGCCCTTTCACTCTTCCTCTTGACCAGTGGTGCCCAAACTCGGTCCTCGAGGCCCGGCATCCTGCATGTTTTAGTTCTCATCCTGGTTTAACGCACCTGGATCAAATGATGGCTCGTTAGAAGGCCTAAGAAGAACATTGACATGCTGAAAAGGTTGTTGGTACTACCAGGGAGAGAACTAAAACGTGCAGGATGCCGGCCTTCGAGGACCGACTTTGGGCACCCCTGCTCTAGACACTGGAAACTTGATTTTCAAATAAAATGGCAATTTAATTTTTATTTGAAAAGAGGAATTTGGACCAGTCCTCTTTTAGTCCATCTTAGACAAGATACTTCTGATGCTGTCTCTGTTTCAAGAGTGGCTTAATCTTAGAGGATGCTGTTGAAACACCTATTCCAGGTTTTTCCAAGGATTTGGGTCATTTTACACAACGTGAACGACACCAGCTGAAAATGAAGTGAGTGTTGCCATTTCAACCCCCAATCGAACCTCGTCTACTGGGCTATCAGGTGTGAAAGCACCCTAAAATGACAAGAGGTCCTAAAATAGCTCATTCTGAAAGGAGTTCAAAATAATCAAAACTAAGCTGGTGAAATCGCATTATTTGAGAATGACTTTGTGGAAAAAAAATGTAATTAACATATTTTATCTTGCTCACATCCTTACTTGTGCAAAGAAGCGGAAGGTTTTCATCATGCAAGGTGTGTTCAGGTTAATGAATTTAACGCAATAACAACAGAGTGTCATGTGGAAAGCATAGAAGATTTTAAGAGTTTATGAGGCATTGGATTTAATCCTGTAAAGTTTATTAAAAGGGCAAATGTTTGAAAAATTTCAATCAAAATGCAGAAGCAAAGTCATGGCAGCATGACTCTGCCAATGTCTGAAGAACTCTTAAGTGTTTATAAGTGTTCTGCCAGGTGATTTAACAGGAGTAGCTGAGGTTCCAAGGTATGGGGACTTTTCTTTCTTTCTTCCTCTCTTTGCTTTACTTGCTCACTTAAACCTGCGCACACACATATTCACAAGCATGCTTTACTACCTAGTTGTCCTTGCTGTGCCTCATAAAGGCAGACTAAGGAGGCCAGGATGGTTTCAGGCAATAAAATGGGGGGACTATGAAATAGCATTATACGCAAAGACACAACAGATGGCTACTGCTGCTACTCACTAAATATGACACCAGAAAGGACAATGTGAAGAGGAGTAGTACTTTCTGCATATACATCCTACTGAATGAGGACACAAGATCTTGTTATAGACAAGGTTGCATATTTAAAACTGTACTCAACAGATGCTTATTGTGTTGTAAAGTGAAAAAAGAATAACATTAAAAAAATAAGATGATGAGCCCCAGTAGGGGGCAGAATTAGTCCAGAAACAAACTGATTAAAGAGTAGAAGTTAGAAAAATATATCTGGCTATCTAACAAGGTGTTTTTAACTAAGATAAAAATGTCGCATGGTATATTGCATCACACTGTCAGAATATGACATCTGGTTGCTATGGATGCAGCTTGTGTATCTTTTATCTTCATGGCAACTTAGTTTGCATTTCCTTTAGTTGCTTAAAAAAGCATTTAAAACATAAATTTCCTCTAGTGAAGAGGTTGGAAGTAGTGGGGGCAGACTCTGTCTGTGTTGTTCAATGGATCACTGGCCTAATTGTTACTCTAGAGAGTTGTGCCCAATAAAAAAAAAAAAAAAAGAGGGAGCGATAGAGAAGAGAAAGCAGGTGTTTCAGAAGTCTAGGGATAAATGAAATGACACAAGAAACCTGTTTCGACAAACTATCTTAAGAGAATTAGCCTAGTCAACGCTGTTGGACAAATAATGGTTGTTGAGACGATGAAAGCACCTTAATCGCTGTGTCTGTTTTCAAGTCGTAGTCCCTTTCAGCCACATCTTAATGACATAGAAGGATGACAGTACTTAAATCCCCTTAAGCCAGAATTTTAGAATGAGATTTTTAATGCAGCACAAATAGTTTATTTTTTTTGTTTTGTTTTTTAGACACAAATAAAAGCAAACTATATCTTAAAGAAAATGTTAATAAAGGTACAAATATGCAGTTTTCCTAGAAATATTTCCTATGGTTTAATGTGGTAGTTTGTAGCAAGTAAATAGGAATTTAGTGCAAAGCTTAATCTTGTTTTTCAATGAGCACTTAATATATCCACTTCCAATGTGTGAAAAGTACTTCAAACATTTTACCTCCCCAAGACTGTTGGAGAATTAACCTGGTCTTTCTCAGCATTTACTTCTTGCGTGGTGTGGATGTTTGTAAATGTAGGTCAAAAAAAAGTTACATTTGTTTTATTCAAAAAACATAAAAAAATCTGTGACCTGTCTCAACGGTCATTGGGTTTCCTGTGCACTGGCGATTGCCTTCATATGAAATTCTGCTTGATTTTAATCTCCCTTCAGTGCTCTGTCTGGGTTTTCTCCCAATGAGTTGGATTTCTCCAGTTGAGTTTCAACTGGGTCAATCAGCGAACAGATGAAGGACTGATGTAATTTTCTGCACTGTTTTAGAATTGCAGTCTGCCTATGTTTGTGGTTTGGCAATGAACAAAGACATTCAGCTCATCTTCGTCACACTTTCAAATATTGAGCAATTGCAGTTGGAGCAAGAGGAATACACACAATGTGTATATAAACATATATATATATGTAATTTTCATATGTTTGAGGAAAGAACAGTTTCAAATGGTAATAGTAGTCATGGATGATGTTTTGTAGCATAAATGGTTACTACATCCTGCTTCTGCATACATGCATCACCAAAGAGAAGTCAAAGAACCATTCCCGTTAAGATATTTTCTTTCAACAGGACAATCTGTTTTATGAATACTGAGTTTGCTAGATGATGTTTATACATAGAACACATAATCCGCATAAAGATTTGCTTTTCTGATCTCAAAGGACTTTTTATGACAGAAATTTGTTTTAAAAATGCCTGTTTGCTTGAACAGAAACTAAAATGTTATGATTTATTAATATTTCATTCTTTTAGATCTGTACAATGTAATAATTTTCTCTTTAAGCTTTAGGCACATATTTTACTTCTTTTCTTCTTTAAATTGTGACAAAACAATAATAGTACATAAGGAATATTTTAGTACTAAACTTTCTTGAAACGGATTACTATTTTTCTGAAATTACAAGTGATGCCATGATTATACAGAGAATGTGTTCTAAGATACAACTCACAGGAGACGCCCGTCTAACTGAAAGGTAAGACTTCAGTTTTTATGTGCGAGTTGCTTAGAATACCTTACATTCCTTATTAATTTATATTTTGCTTTAAAAGCACCAGAGTAAATCTTTATTTTCTTTACTTCATTGTGTCATGTTTCCCCAAGCTATTTCAGTCTTAAATTTTTTATTTGGCCACTAGCTGTTTCTTTGTCTCTCCACTTGTCTCTTATTTTCAGTACAGTGTGTTCTTAAGGTCATTTTTGGGGGGATTTAAGATTTTTATCTCTGGCAGGCTATTGCAAAAACACCATTTGTTCCCAGTTTTGTTAGCAACATCAATGAAAAATTCACAAAATACCAGAGTTTGACAGACAGCTGAGTGCTACGATGCTACAAGCCAAAACTTTGTGTGCATGCTTTTTTCCTTGAATTAGAAAAATCCTCAAAGAAAACTGAAACATTTTCAAAAGGCCTGGAAAACTAAAACAACCTTGAAAAATATAAGAATATCAGGTTCATTTGAAGCAAAACTGTGACTTGGCTCTGCAATAAATAACTGTCAAAGTATATTGACTGAAATTTACTGTGACATTTGTGGACTAATGCTGAGTGCAGAATTTTTTTAAATAATTTATCCATTGTTGATTTCATAACTACTAATTCTCTGACGTCAAGTTACAGTGATCTCAGTGATCTATTAACACTTACGGTCAATTACTACCTACTTTGCTACATCATTCTCTGTCAAACTCCAGAAAATGTTTAAAGATAAAAGATAAGTTAATTTTTCTGTGAAATGTGTAAAATTTGTTGCATGAAAACATTTATCAGAGGTAAATTGTGGCAAACGTTTTTTCTTTTTTTGATTTCTTTTGTCTTGTCTCAGGCCATTGGTGTGAGACAAGGTCAAGTCACACCAATGTGACTTGACCTTGGTGTCAATGTATCAAATTAACATTTATATTCATTTGATATTTATGCCTAATTTTTTCAACCCTTGGTTTTATTTCCATCCATTTCAAGGCCAGAGTTGTGAGATTTTCCCCTTCATTTATGTCCCTTATGTATTTAAATGCCTTCTAACTCCGCTAACCAATTAAGAAAGCTACAGATATATTTAACATGCACACAAAAAGATATGTGCAGTGCAGATCCAACACAACTTTCAAAGTAATGTGTACTCTTTGGAGGTTGATTCGCTGCGACAAGTCTTGTGTCATTTGCTGTTAGGATGTGTCACATCAGTAGTCTGGAAAATGGAGGTTGAAAATGGATTGATGTGGTGAGGTGGTGAGAAGGTCAGCATGTTAGAAAGTGATATTTATTTGACCATATAATTTGGATCATATTTATCAAAGGGTGAAACTAAGCTTTGATCATTACTTATTAATGCAGACTTGGGGATTTTATTCATTGATTTGAAAAGTTATTTGCTTTTACAGTTTTCTGACAAATGGTATGTTTTTATTTGTGAGAGATATAGGCATGCTTACACTTCACAAGGTCCCTTTCACTTCTTCATGCTTAATCCCAGGTGTTTTTCAAAACATCAGCATTCATGTGTCATGTCACTACAACACAGCAGCTTAAGAACTACTGTTTTTTTTTTCATGCAATGACTACTACAAAAGGCTCAGCCTGGGAGACTTTCACTGGCTTAATTTTTTGGTTATCTGTAATGTTCAAAAAAACGTACGGCTGACCTGAAAAAAGTTGTTCTGTTGAAGATGACCAAATGTAGGATATTTATGAGAAGAAATGCATACACAAGAAAATCTGTCTATACTAGAATATTTAAGTGTAAATATTTCGATACCTGAGCAAAACATTTTTTTTTCATGATCAGTAATAATGTCAGAGCTTGCTCTCTGTGATTTGTGGAAAGGAAATCCAATTTCAAACTAACTCTTAAGATCTGAGCTTCATATATACAGTTTAATTCCAATTAATAGTTTACACCACCTGCTACTTTGAAGATAAAAAATACTCAATTACTATAATATAAGTGTGAACCTGTGTTATTAAAAAAAAAGTACTCTGGACTATTTTTTAGTTGGCCTGATTCCACTTTACATCACCATTCAACCTCTTTTACTTTTTGTTGCAAAGCCATAAACCCCAAAAGATAAGAATCTGGGTAAGTGAGTGTGATGACAGTTTCACTGCCTTGGGGACAAAGTGTCTTCAAGTCCCTTGTTTTCAAAACTTTTTTTTTGTTTTCAGTAAAAAAAAAAAAAAAAAATCAGCATGGGAAGGATGTGACACTGACTTACAAGACAAACACTTATATGGTTGCCCCGAAATAGTATGTATGCCCTCACTCCACACATGTACTTCCACAGACCACACGCTGACTTCACAGAGCAGTTTCTGCCTGTTGGGATTCAATTAGTGAAACTTAAATCATATTGAGATGAAAACAGCATGGCCTAATGGGCTTAGCTTTACATATGTCCTCCTCTTCCCTATTATATTTCATTAATAACAAGTTGACTTGAGAGAGAGGGGCTTTGGTTGGGAAGAAAGCACCGAGCAGAAAATGGTACCACAACCCTGCTGAACAGCAATATTTAAGAAAATAAAAAATATTACATATAAAAACATAACCCAGTACTTAAGTCTCGAATTTACAATATCGCATTGTTTTCTTGGGGTGATATGTTTTCTTCCTACTTAATTGAGGATAGCAAAAGTCCATACACATTGAAACATCATATACACAATTGCACTCATTTAAAATTTTCCAGTTATTTTGTTGATTCATATTTAAATTATTTTCATGTCCAATTGATGGTGGCTGAGTTTAGGTACTTAGGCCTCCAGGTTTTAATAAACTAGTTTTATGGAGGAGAACTTTTGCCTCGAACGTAGCTGTGATTGGCTTGTAAAGTACCCACAGTACCCTTGCTGTCCCCTCAGATGTTGGGGCCAATTGTCTGTCAGGGACATCTGGACGGTTGGTGCGCATCTGTCACTCTTGTCTTTTTGATGCACAACGCACCATTTGGTTCTGTCAGACCCCTGTCAATGTTTTTCAGCTCATTTTACTTGTTGAACAGTTGTCAGGTCAGTCAGTCAGTAGAAAAAAAGATCTCATTGGCCAGTTGGCATATTGAATAAACCCTGTTCCATATGAAAGTCTGTCACATTTTGTGTCTATAATATAAATGTGTGTTGTTAAGAGGTGTTATGTGGATCTAAATACGGGTAAAAGTACATGGCCCAATACGAGAAGAATATTTTGCGTGTGATACATCCCCATTTTTTACATCGCATGTGTTTAAGAATGAAATATGTAAAATTCATAGTGTGCACCTAAGTCAAGATTGGTCTTACTTTCGACCTGATGCCACCGTCTTATTTTTTTTATATTGCACATGTTATTGTTGTGAGATTTTGGATTTTTGCTTCAAACAGATGGCATCTCATGGCTGTTTTGATGTTGATGTGGAGGATGAATCCATGCTCTGGTACCACACTGCAGTTTTGCAGGGGAACATTTCTCCAATTGAAGTGATTAGAAGTTGGAAAGACTCTCTGAACTAAGGTTTCTCTGATCTCAAAAGCCCTCACTTCAGTGTGAGGAATTTTGTAGCATGTGGTCTTTCAGAACCAGTAGTTTAGCTGCATCGCTCTGTGATTTAAAGTGGTCAGTTTGGTGTGTAAGAACCGAAAGTTCTTTACACCTTCACAGCATTATTCTTCTTTAGTAACTGCATATGCCACTAACCAGTCAGCAGACCAACAATGATTTAAAACAGGATGATATCACATTAATGTACTATTATCACAACATATCTGCAATACCCATTAAGCTGAACAAAGACTTTCTTTGTTGCAGTACTCTAGAGAAGGTGTCTCTTAAATTTACGCCTTTCTATATCTGTTAGTGAAAGACAAGTACAAAGATGAAGGCATAAAAGGATGAGAGGCTCATAACAACATTACTACTTATCTCCCTCATCTTGCTGTTTCCGCTCTGTTATCTCTTTCAACTTCTCTCAATTTCCCCAGTTACTTTGTAATGATTCTGTCCCACAGCAGAGTTCTCAGCCCAAGCAATCATTAGATGGAGGAAGGATAGAGTGAGCAGCAGAATCGCAGGAAAAAAAAAAATCAAATTTAATGTTGAGGGTAAAAAAATAAAGAGGACCGAAAACAGGGGAGGAAACAGAGACATGACAATGGGAAGGAATTTAAAAGATGCCCCCAAGTGTGTAAGATGCAATGACAATTTTAACACCTAATTATATAGTTGGCTAATGTTAAACAGGGCTTTGCAATGGAATTGCACAAGTTTATGGCTTTGAGCTGGCCTGCCTATGAATCAAGTTGTTTAGATGTTTGTTTAGAATTTCTTATAGAATTTTTTTGTTTTGCAATGACAGCTTATTTATTATGCTTTTTCACATAGTTAATTGGTAAAGTTATTTTTCATGGTTGTAAAATAATAATAAAATAATAATTCAATTTATTTGGCATCGGTAATATGCTTAAGTTAGCACAAAAAAGGACCAATCCTGCTATAATTAAGAATAAATACAAAAATGAATAAATTACTCATTAAAAATAATTACAGGGCCTAAAAGCAGTTTGGAAAATTTCTATACCATTAAATGCAACAAGATAATGAAAAGAACAGATTTATTTAATAAATCATCTATTACTTAAGGTTTAAATGTACATTTCAGTTTTTCAGTTTTGTAATGTAGTTTTGTGTTTTAGTGCATATTGTTTATTAAAACCGATAGTTTTTGGTAAGTTTTTTTCTTGAATGCTATATTTTTTCAGTTTATTTACTATAAGGCCTTTTTCTTTTCCAAATTTATTACCACCTGCATATACGTAAAACATGTGTTTTCCTCTAAGAATATATTATTTCAAGTGATTTTACTGTCTATTTTTTAAACACTGACATATTTTCTCCTATAGTTAAGCCAATTTATTTCCGTTTTTTTTAGTGTTTTTTTTTTAGGGGTTCTACTAACGTTTTGTGTTTTCTGTCAGCACGACACAGATGGAAAAGTAAAAACATAGTGGTCAGTCGTTGGGACATTGTCACCACCTCTGCTTCTCCTCTTGGCCAAAGCCTTATCAGTAGGAAGTAGGTGCAGAGCCAAAGACCTGGTTTTGCATGCTTGGTATGAAAGTATCCATCTGTAAGATATGCATACTGTGAAGTGAAATGCAAATAGAGATTTTTAAAAACAAATGAAAATCTGATAAGTGTGGCATACATTTGTATGTACCCCCGTAAACTGCTTTGCTACTTCACAAGTCATTGCAAACAACTGCACTCAAGTTTCCAGAATAGCAATTTATAGTTCACTTTTATTTAATTAAGCTTAAAAACAGCAATTTTGTGTGGTTCTTGGAAGTATAAATACATAGTAAAGGGACTTTAACTGTTTTAATGAGCTATTTGGATGATTGGGGTTTAAATGACTAAGTCAAAAATCTCTAGACATTCTTGATCATTCAGGGTAAATACAAAAAAAATACTTTTTATTGGGCTAGGAAAGGATTTATAGATATAAATTACCCTCTAGTCTCTCACAGTAGTTGTGTTCTTACAACAAACATTAAAAAGTAAGCTGTTATAAAGAATGAAATGGGCAACAACTTTGAATTGGTACGAATGATGTGCTCTCATTGCTTTTAAGCTGTTTTTATTGCCCTGTGGCCAGTCAGCATTCTTTTTCACTCTTGCTATAAGTAATGGTAGCAAATCCATCAAATGAAATAATCATTTAGGCTTGATAACTAAGCATTGGATCATGTACGTTCTGGCTTCTGCTGGTGGAAACTTCTCAGTAACTTTGGCTGATAGGTGCATTGCCATCACTATTTGTCTCTGTGCTGATGTAGGTATCAACACAATGGCTCGGGAGGAGATTTTAATCTAAAAAGAACCTGGCCCTATTGAACAGTGCATTCCAGAGACTCTCCGAAGATATCGCAGTGCCAAAATCTATAATAGCTTGATATATCTGCTAGTTCTTTAGCTGTGTGTGGTGGCATTTTTCCAGCTGTCTTATTTTGCTCCCTATTTTCTGAGGAAAAAGTGAGCTTGTTGTTAGGTAAGGCATTAGACAAGGTAGAAAACCTACAAGAGTCCCGAAAAACCTGTTGTGTGATGTGTGGCTTTTTTCCCCATCATCACTTGGCAGAAAAGCTCCAACTACTCCATTAGAATTACTCATTTATAATCTAAAACCGGTGAGAATGAAATATAAAACACCATTTAGTCTGTTGGTATATGAGCTTTGCAGTGTTTGTTCTTATATACACTTGTCTCTCCTCACATCTAAAATTTATGTCCAAAGATTGAAATGGTTAAAGAAACGGTTGAACTGTTTCAGTTTTCCTCTACCAGAATTGAATATAAAATGTCCTGGTACCTAAAACAGGTAATTATTAAGTTTTTCATGGTTTTTAGTGAAGAAACAAGCCCACAATTTCCACCTCATAAATCTCCAGCCAGAATAAAAGGCTGAAGATGGGGATATTCATGACAACTTTGAGCTTTCAGAAATTAAGCTAGCTGTGCAGGATGACAAGAACTATGTTGTGGCATTAACATAATAATTATGCATTATACATACCATTCATCAGGCATCTGTGACTTCTATTCTACCAGCATTACTAGGAAATCTATTGAGTGATTCTGTTAGACAAAACTATTTCTCATTATGAGAATTTTTACCACCCCCAAACACATATATTTTTCAAAAAACTCTTTAGAGTCAGATTTTGCTACTGATGTGAAAGGTGGTCTTCTAAGGCTTTTTCACCCCACCACAGGTAATGTATGCAGTAAGTGTGAAAAGAACTGTTTTACTGCAGAAGGTGATTCAATGACAGGGATATAACCTGCTTTTCCTGCTGGTGCTGACCAGGGTGTTCAGCATATCCACCCTGTGATAGACTGATTATACTGTGTGAACTCTGCAAACTTAGCATGTTGCCTCTCCACACGCTTCCTGTCCTAGTTTACCAATAGCAACACCTGGTGGTTCAGATATAACTCTTTAATGTACAGTATATGTATAGTATCAAGTTTTCTGTTAGGTGTGTTGTTCATAATTCTATGTATTTGATCCCCTTGGTTATTGTTTAATTGTTCTACCATTTTATAAGGTAACTTGTCTTATAAATCCAAATTTGAGGTTTGGATTGTTTGGTTTAATTAATGTTTTTGTCCTTCCTATTGTTACCTTCTTTGTCTTAAGTGTTCAGGTTCTTTTCACTACTGTCCACAAATCTGTATTGAATTAGATTTATGTATGTTTGCACGCTACCATACAATATGAAAATCAGACATGACAGAATAAAAGGCTGTTTGGTTTTGTTTTTTAAAAAAGGAGAAAAGCATACACGTGGAAATGGAAACTTTGTGAGCAGTTGTATGCGATTAAGGCCTCCCTAATTGCGCTCTAAAAATAGTGCTTATTTTGCTGAGAACTCCTTTTCATTGTTATTGCTGAAGAAGCCAGTTGTGCCTGAAGGTGTTTGATTGCCTTTTTTCAGCTTGCCATTAAAGAGAATAAAACACACATTTTTTACAAAGAGACTATATTTAAGGCAACTCCATACTGCTACAATTTTAACAGAGCTGTAAACAACAACGCAGTGAGAGCTTATCAAACACAAGCCTTAATGTGCAGAAATCTAAAACATTACACATGTAATATTACACATTTTTTTGACAAAACAGTGACTGCATCTACTATAAGTCATGCTAAAAAAACAACAAAAAAATGCATCATTTATTTCCTCCTTATTGCATATAACATTAATAAATTATGTATTACAACATAGTAGAGTTCTATGTTGAACATAGAATCTGTCAACATTAATAAACGGTGCAGTGATCTGGACATGCTTGACTGATATCAGTTTCAGCAGATTAAATCAAACATACTAAGGATTTGGTCTTGTGGTTGTCATCACAGCATAAAAAGGAAAAGGAGTTCACGTAATTTATAAACAGGAATTTACAGGTCATTGACCAGTATCTCCTGCTGGGTAATCATTACTGAAATGTTACACTTTGTGCTTTGACTACCAGAATGCTGAGGAGGAACATCCTTTGTGCACTCACTTAGCAATGAGGTGTCAATCCCCTATGAAGGCACTGCACATATAGTAGTTAAATGCATCTGTGCTCAGACTTTAAATTGATGCTTCATATGCAGGCCATGTAAAGAATCGTTCCTCACTCTTCCATATAAAACAAATCCAACAGTCTAGTGCAAAAATGTCTGACTAGCAGAATTTCCTTTTTGAAGTTCTGAGGTCCTATTGTTGAAGCTACCACAATAGTGTTACTAAGAGTTTAATGATCCAAATGACTGTTTAAAACTGGTTAATAAGTCAAAAGAGACATATCAACCTTAATTTTTCACTCACGACTGACAAGGAGACATGAGATATGTACATATAAAGTATTGTGACTGTAATTAGTAATATGCAATGTCTCCTATGTGTTCAAAACAATATATTCATAATCAATATCGACTGAAGTCCTTCACTGTCCGTCAGTCTGTTTTAATGAATTTATAAAGTTTTTAAAAGATAGAAGTTGTCACTTATTGATTTTTACTGACATTTTTTAATCAACTGTCAAAATTGCTTTTACACAATTGCCACATACAAAACAAACCAAAAAATCTCTTATTGTGTAACTGTTTATCTGAATTTTAGGCAAGATAGAAGATGAGTACATTGTCTATTCACCCATGCATAATTAGTGCTTGCTTTGTATTGCACAATTTCTGCTGTTTTCTGAAAGACCTGAGGGCACTGCCAATTACAAGCGTAGATAAATGTTGCCTCGGGGTAATTTTTCAGTGCCTAATCTGACAGAAAATCCTAGCAAAATGTAATAAACTACACAAGATGTATTGATAAAATGTATTCTAAAATAAAAGTACCATGGTTTGAAAATGAGATAACCCTTTGTAATCTGGATAAAAAACCCCATAAAGTTTCCCTCAAAGAATGTCCATCCATTGTCTATATCCACTTATCCCTGCAGGCTCACAGGAGAAATGATGCCTGACTCAAACGGTTATCTGGCAAGAGGTGGGTTTGAATTCAATCCAAAATTACTTTATTTTTCCCAAAGGAAACATAAATGTAATTCATATCATCCATCCAAAATGTTCAAAAAAGTCCCTCTGGATGATGAAACTGTGGGAAGGAAGAATCTCCAGGAGCAGTCAGTCTTGCAACAAATCTGAAGAGTCCTCTGACTGAAGACTTTGCTTTATGACAGTGTCATCACTGTCATGACATGGTAAAAGCTCAATTTCCAGGCACCTGAGACAATATTCCACAGCAACATGTCCTGGATGATACCGTCAGTTGTTGCCAAGCACAGCTAATCCACCTCATTTGCTTTTGCTGCTCCTCTTTAAATCTCTGTCTGATCATTTGGTTAGAAAGCCGGGCACAGATTATACAGATCATTCTGAGTACCCAAAACTTCAGCCAAAGAGAGTGTAGTTTAAAAGATTTATTAAAAAGCTCTAAAATGAAGAACAAGGAACTTCTGGAGGCACACTGAGGTCAAATTGTAAAGGAGACTGATTAGTGGCTACTGAGAATCCAATGACAAGCAGAAAACTCAGAAGCTAAGTCACTAACTATTTCAGAGACCAGGCGAGGGTTGGAATAATAAGCAACAGCTTTTGGTTCTTAGATAAAGTAGAGTATGGCATCACAACAAGCAAAGTCTTGTCTGAAGTAAACTCAGAGCTTGGTGATGATGTCACAGCAGGCAAAGCCTTGCATGGAAAGGACAGCTTTAATATCAGCGTTGGACCTCATTGAGATGAGACGTAGATCTCTGAAATAGACAAAGGTCAAACACAGGAAGGCAGTCTCAGGCAGACAGATCTGTGAGCTTGACATGGAACACCACCACATTAACAAGGCCAGTGTCCAGAAAACAGAAACTAATGAGGTATCTGACGAGACAAGAAAGGAAAATCCAGAAACGGGTAACTGAGTTGTTGTCAGGCAGGCTGGCCACAACTCAGTTACTCAACAACGGTGAATAAAAGGGAAGGCAGACAAGCCAGAATTATAGCAAGAGAGATGTTGGTGTTAGGGATATGATTTTGCCCATTGTGATCAGTGGAAGAAATGGTTTGAATTTCTTCCTCTCTTTGCACTTTAGTCCCTCTATGCATCCATGACGGCACCTTTTCAACTCTTCTGAAAATTGAAGTTGTATTTCAGATATTTGAGATTTCAATCAGTTGCTCCCAGTTGTAAAAACAATACCTTGATGCCCTGGTTATGCATCATAGCAAGCAAAAAGTTAACAGCAGAATGGTCACCAATCCATTACAGGACAACACAGAGACAACGACCTTGAACACACTCATACCTAAGGACAATTTTGGGAGACCAGTCAACCAAGCAGTCATGTTTTTGGACTGTGGTACAAAACCAAAGTACTTGGAGACAACTTACTCCTGCAGAGGGAGAACATATGTTGAAAGACCCCAGGCCTGGATTCAAACTAGGGCTGAAACGATTCCTCGAATGATTCGAGTACCTCGATTATTAAAATTCCTTGAGGAAAATTTACCTGCTTCAAAGCTTCGTTAATTTGTTTTATTATTTAGTGCACCGTGTTCCTGCCAGAACATTATTTGCGTTGCGTGGAGCTCTGACTTCCGCCTCTGAGTTGTTGATGAATGCTAAGTGATAGCAACATAACGTCCAATTTTCAAGTTCGGCCCGGGGGGATTTTATTGATTGATGATAATGCCCGGGTTTTCACCATATTTGGGGGACCAATAAGCATCCTTAAAATGACTGGCGCGATGCCTGGAGTACGGCAGCCTTTCTCCTCCGGGAGCTGCTGGTTGAAAGCGAACGGCGGGAAGAGCGCTGCGGGATTATTTATACAGGTAAACGGATAGACTGAACACGGCGGGCGGCTGAGTAGCTGATGCTTATAGTGTAAGTGTAGTTTTACGGACAAACCGCACAATAAATTTCAGTCTCAACAAACGAGTGGCGGAAATCATCGTGGTGGTACATGGCTGGTAGATGAGTTTCTGAGTGTGACGAACGAAGGTGCCATAAATATCCTGTATTGCTCCCCTGTTCTTACTTTCGTCTCCTGGTCTACCGGTCCCCGGACTTAAGTTTGTCTTTCACCTGGTCTATTTCCCGTATTCTCAAACGCGAAGCTTGACAGGTATGGGGTAAGGTGTGAATTCATCTATTAAACTCACTGAAGATGAATACATAAACTAAAAGCTGGAGCATAGACATTTTTTATAAGCGTATTTGTGAGCCTGCCTCTTTATTATTGAATTGAATATAATTTCATATCTTTGTATAACATTTCTTCAGGTCATCTTAGAAAGTGAGCTATTATTGTTACAGGTTAGTCTTCTAAACTACAGAAAAGTAACTGTTAGAGATGCTCAAAAGTGAAAAATTGGACTGAGATTGATATCCGATAGAAACACCGGTGTTATGCCAGATTTATCAATATTTTATTTTATTAAATTCTTTTATCCGATTACTTGATTAATCGTAAGAATAATCGATAGATTACTCGATTACTAAAATATTTGTTTGCAGCAGCCCTAATTCAAACCCAGGACTGCCTTGCTGCAGGGTAATTGTGCTACACTGTGCAGCCCCCAACCCATCCCTTAAGAACTTTGCTTTGAAATTCCTTGATGCAAAGAAATGCAGATTTTCTCTCTCCATGAAGAAAATTATAAATACATAGTGTTCTCATTGCATTATTGCCAGCTTTGAGGATTTTTCATCAGGCTGTGTATGAGAGACCACATAATGAGGAATTATAGTGGATTCTTTTACAAGCCCAAAACCTTTAATCAATGCCAATTGAAAGTGAAAGAGTTTCCATCTCATGATGCACCAAATAGTTTCTATTTTCATTGATCTTTTTCTCTCACAGCCAACTATATTTCTATTTGGCATTCATAATTAACACTATGAAACAGACAATGAAAGGAAAAAAAAGTGCAGCGCTGTATAGACAAAAAATGATTATGAAAGTAAAAGACTCAAAATGGATGATGGTAAATAAAAGTGGACAAAAATGGAAATCATAAATGAACGAGTAGACCGGCAAAGATCAGCAGACAAAGCTAGAAGGTTCACATACTAAATATAGCAGCCAGTGGGATATAAAGCTGCAGTATGACTCAAATGTGTCAGGGAAATATAATGACAGGATCCAATGAGCATATGTGAGGAAACCAACAAAGGGAGAGGAAGGAAATAGAGAAGCAACAAACACGCGAGCAAGGTGTCTGCCCTCCCTTGTCGGGTGAGGAGACTAGTGTAAATGAGATTGACTCATTTCCCACACAGACACAAGCACCCACTCCCATCTGTCTTTGACAAACGTGCCCTCGTGCACACACAAACAAATTTGCACGCACACACCCACACGTGTGCACTTGCGCACAGACCAGCAACCAGAGATGAAAGGAATCAATACATTACAGCAGACATCTGAGGAGTCCGATCCACTCCCTGGAGGATCATCTGTAATTGGTCCAGACAAACAACCAAAGGACAACAACAATAACAAACCCTCTGTGCGCAACAAATGCAGCAATTAATAAATCAGAACTGGAATAGCAAATGAAATCTATGAACAAATATCGACAAGGCTTTGAACACATTTCCATTATTCGCAGACTATTGTGGTCTGTAGGTTTCAAGGACCATGTTTGCACAAGCATTTGCATATTTAAATGAGTTACTATTTTATTTACATGTTACCAGTCTGGCTAGTTTTTGGAGTTTGATGTTAATTTGCTACTGCTAGTTTTCTAGCTTATTAGATGATGAATAATTTAAGATTTAGATTTTTAAGAGGCAGTGTACTTAATGGGGCTGAAAAACAAGTTGACCTCAAAATTCTTAAACATGGATTAAACTCACTAGAGCTGTTAACGTTTTTTGTGTACATAACAGTAAATGTACTTTATTTCAGCACACTATATTCAACATAAATTTTTTCTATCAGACTCATGAAGAAATCTTGAAACGTTAACTTGCCGTGTATCTGTATTACAGTCTGTGCTGTTACTGATAAACCAGGTAAACCAGGAGCTGAAATGTGCAGCAGGTTTTTTTTTCCTCACAGATCAGAACCACTCTTCAAACCTATTTTTTAACTTAGTATATTTGTTTGAAGGTGTACAAAAGCAATACTACATTGAAAAAAGCAACATTTGTCAAAATGTATTAAGAAAATGTATAAATTACACATAAATAAGACAATTCATCTTGAAAATACAACATAACTGGATTGTTTTATTTTTATTTAAACATGGAATTGAAATAGGAAGCATTTCAGGTAACAATCACCCACCACCACAAATATTTTTTTATATAGTTTTTTTTATTCATTTGTCCTAGATTAACATTTTGTTTTTTGGTCTGTACTTTGTTCAACACTTTGTCACTATGGAAAATTTATATGCACCATTGAGTGGGGCTGAGATGAGTTTTTTTCCAAGTTATATTGAGGTTAGCTAAATCATTCTGAGACATAACATGACTCCACAAAATTAACCCTGCATTAGTTTTGAATGATGTTGATTTTTATTACATGACAAACCAGATTAGGATGTTATTTTTGCACTTGTAAGGAAAATGTCTAAGTGCACGTACAACCTATTAAAATAACATAACTGACGTACATATGTTTACCTAACATTTAGAATAACCTGTTTTACCACACAAATATTCACATTGCATTTGCATAAGCTACATGCTAGACTGGCAGGATTTTATTCCTAAAGAAAAAAATAATCCTGTTTACTCACTGGATGCAGATTATATTTTGAGTCTGTAGAGTTGGAATGAGGTTACATAAGAACAGCAGTTAGCAATACATTATAAGCTTAGCTGTCTTGTGGAAGGTTTTTTTTTATCTATATGCCGCTACATTTTTGCTTCTAACTTGTTTCAGGTTGGCTTAGTTTTGAACTCTGTATAACAGAGTTTGTTTGTGTGTATGCGAGTCACTGACCAAATAAACTATAAGTGCAGCTCACAACAGGTCCTCTCATGTACAATGAGACAGGAGAGGGGCAGCAGGCAGATAAGGAAATGTGACGGTTATATGAATTTTCACAAATCCTTGAATTCTAATTAAGGCAAAGTTCACGACAACTGTTTTCAATCTTAAAGGGATTAATAAATCATAAAAACTCATAAAACAGTGAATAATCGACTCTATCAAGACAGTAGAACAGAATTTGTTTCACAAAAAAAGCTATTAAGTGCTATAAAGATGACCAAGCTGTAGCTACTACTGTCTTGGCTTTATACATACTGTAACTCCACATTGTAAATTGTGTGATGTTTTTCCAGTAGAGGCTACACTACTGTAAAACAAGACAGTTGTTTCTGTAAGAAAATATGTATTACTTACAGCCGTGCTCCAAGCCATGGCACTAGCAGAGGTGCAACTATGGGCATTATGAATTATATGCAGACACATTGAAGTGCAAATCTTCTGGGATGTGTGACTGATATGAGCAGAGCTATGTGTATTCAGTGAGCTGTGCTTGTTACAGTCTTAACTTTTACACCTTATTTTCTTACCACAACATTGTGCATTTTTGTTTATTTTCCTTTATGCTGTGTATTGTAAGTTAATTAAAAATGTGCCACAGAAGTCTGACCAACCAGGCACCATATAATTTTGGGTCAAACCAGCCCAAATTTCAGGTCAGGCTCTGGCTATACATCTCATCTCTACTTCAGAACAACCATGTTATTGTAATTTTTTAAATACTTTTTTTAAAATCCAGCTCAATCTGAGTGACAGTATCTCCTAAAACTGGTCCTTAAGGCACACTGCCTTCCCTGCTTCAGCACACCTGATTTCAATTGATGTCTAATTAATAGGCTTTAACTGAACTGCAATTATCTGAATCAGGTTTGTTAAAACAGAGATGCATCTAAAACATGCAGGGCAGTGTCTTGAAGACCGGGGTTGGAAAACACCCTGCACTGAGAATGAGGTGTTTACGTACAGGTTGCAATCTCTTGCAACCTGTACGTTGCAATAACACAAATCCATAAATTAACATCACAGCAATAAGTTAGACTTACAAACTTTGTAAGTCTAATCTTTGAAAAATTGTGGACTTAAATTTATCTGGGACATTTTCATACATGTATATATCTTTTTTTTTTGTTAAGTTTATTTTGGTTATTTGGTAGTGTTCTCTTAATCCTCAAATGGCTTTTAAAATTAACAGGTTTAATTGAATTTATTATCTGAGATAACCTTTTAAAAGTGTCAACTTTTCATGAGGCTGAATACTGAACAAAAAACCTGGGTAACGTGTTGCAGAAGGCAGGCTGGGAGAGAGAGAAAGAGGAACTGGCATAGGGGGAAAGGGAGAGTACACTGAGGACTGGGAAATGAATCTAACACAAGACATAATAAACCTAATAAAAACTAGAGTAAGTAAGAAAACATCTAAACACAAAAAATAAACATAACTGGAATCTCTAAGAAGGGACACAAAAAAATAACAAAATGCAAGTTAAACTCGAACAACCCAAGATCCTGACACAGCTTGTGTGATGGGGATTAGGTTTCTTTTAAATAAAATTTTGTTGCAGAATCCATGAACTAAATGGAAAACTAGAGAGGAACATAGTGGGATAAACATTCTGTTTAAACATAATGAAGACATTAACCCTCAAATTGTTTGAAAAGCAAACACACAAGCTACTTTCTTTCCCCATACCTGATATATCAACTTGCCAGGCACAGAAAACGTAAAGCTGGACAAAAGATAGCTCTTCCACAGCTTTACAACCTTAGCTGTGTACCAAATATATTTTGCAGTGTGAAACAATATAGTTGTTGTAGATCACTGCTTGTTATGAGAAGGGTCTGCTGCAGTGGAAGAACAGTTTAAAGATCCAAACAGTGCCTCAGTGGGTATCCAATTCGGAATCTCATAAGATGAACTTGTTTGACCCAGTGGTTAATTTTCTGACTTTTTAAGTCCTTTTCTTTGAAAATATGGACACAGTGTGCATTTAATAACAAACTGTAAACTCTGAATTTAATGTGTGGGGAAGAGGTCTTTCATGGCTGTTTGGTATTTTCTCATTAGTCTACTTTTATATGTGTCAACGTGGACTTCTTCAAATAGATTACAAGAGAAACATAAAAAGGAGCTTGGCTTCTAGTCAGATCTGTGTGTGAAGAAAAAAAAATGTAGGAACATTTTGAGAAAGTTAAAAGAGATGCTAAGCTCTGTGTATGCAAGAACCTTAAAAGGCATGGCCTGCTTTGAATTGCTGACCTTCATGATTTCCTGAGAGCAATCTTTCGCAACCTGTTACCTGATTAGTAAGTCTAATCTTTGAAAAATTGTGGACTTAAATTTATCTGGGACATTTTCATACATGTATATATCTTTTTTTTGTTAAGTTTATTTTGGTTATTTGGTAGTGTTCTCTTAATCCTTAAATGGGTTTTAAAATTAACAGGTTTAATTGAATTTATTATCTGAGATAACCTTTTAAAAGTATTAACTTTTCATGAAGGACATGGACAGAGTTTAATACCTTGTTTTCTGTCTGCAGAGGCTTCTTCTCTACTTGAATAGATACACAGATGCTCAAATGAAACGTTTGACCTTTTGTTTTAATTCACTCTATGTCAGAAACAGAAAGGCAAATCACAGAGAATAACTAAAGCAATTTTAGTGATCCGGAAATATTACTTTGACACAATCCACTCTGGGGGTCTCATAAACTTTCTCATTACAGCTTTTAAATCCTGTTTGATTCATCTCATCATGTCGATAGTGAATACAAGCAATGCATTTGGGGACAAGAGGTGAGCTGTGAAATCACTGATCCCTTTAACCTTTCCTATCTCTTTTAAATGATTTTTTTATCGAAGGAAAATACCATTTGCCTGTCCATTTAAACAGGAACAGGTTGAGGGAAATGAACACAGACAGGGCTGTTTACTCATTGTTTCTGTGTGCGACAACATTTTATCATAAATTCACCCCTAATTTCACTCTTTTTGTTTCACTGTCTGGTTTAATTCTGCACACTTTACCTCTGCAGTCACTCTAAATTTTTCCATTTCTCCCATCAGCTGCCTGCTCTGCCTTTTCTCAGGAACATTTTCCAATAACTCACTTCCAACAGTAAATACTCAAAAAAAGAAAAACTTTTTTTTCAACATATCCCAAAATATTCTGCCTTAGAGAATGTTGTTCACTTTAATTATGACCTGAATTCTTTTTTATTTTATTTTAGTACTATACTAAACGTTTGGAATTGTTCATGGGTTGTAAATTTGATTCATCTTTCTGTGTGTTTAAACTTTCTCTTTGCAGTTTAGCAGGTTTGCATGAGTTAGAACAGTTTTAAAGGTAAGACTCAGTACAACAAATTGTGAAAATTCTGACATCCAAACATCACTTTATTCTAAGATGTTATTGGAAGTGTTTTTATTGATTTATCAAATCTTTTGGTTTATAGTCGGAGTTAAACATATTGGTGGACACTTTCTGTTAAAACACAACCTCTCACCATAATCTCTCTTTATGTTTGACACCGGTATCAAATGGATCAGGAGGAACATGACACAAACATTGCTGCATATTTCTGAGTATTTATTTAGTTCATCCTCCTCTATACATTTTGTTATCTTTAAACCAGGAATGTCAAATGTGGGGTTTAATTGCAATACTGGTAAACAGAGTAGTAAAAGTAGTAAATTCCTATTTTAACTGTATGTCATCTTCATCCCAGAATACTTTATCAATATAAAGTAATAGTGGTGAATTTGAAATACAATATATTTCCAAAAGCATTGGGTCACTTCCCTTTACACACATTATTTTTATATTCCATTCCTAACACAAAGGCCTTAATATGATGGTATAATAACTCACATTAAGATTATAATATCATAAAATTATAAATGAATGCTAAATCAGAGAAGCTAAAGAAGTTATAAATGTGATTTTGATATTGAACTTGAAGTGGTGTAAAACATGTAACTGCAATTAAAGATCACTGATGTGTTGGAGGTAGATGGTAGGTGAAAGGTTAGGAGAAAAGGGGGAACTAACAGGAGAGCAGAGATGATCAATGTTTTACTTGGAAACAAATTGTTGAACAACTTAAACTTTTCAAAGAAAAGGTTGTGCAGGTAACAGATGTAGGACTGTTGAGCAACCCTGAGACATTAGCACAGACATCAGGACATAATGTCTCTAAGACAAAGATCAAAGATGGATATGAGATCATCTATCCAACCAGACAGCCAATGAAACAAGCACACCATCAGTTCTAGCCAATGCAAACGCACCAAAAGGGTGGATAAACCCTATAAAAGGTGAGTGCAAAAGAGGAACCTTTGGTTGGATCCTCCAGGCAGCTTTGAGCCAAGATCGAGATGGACAAAGAACTCTGCAGCTGAAGAAGAGCCCGGGCCACAGAGCCGAAGACTGTCCGGCGCATGGGGACCAACCCGTAAGCCCTGCAATATGTGGCTTCAAATCGCACTTCTCTCATCAGCTGGGTACAGACCCCAAAGACAAAGATGAAGACTAAGGCAAAGATGAAGATAAAGTCAAAGACCAAGGCAAAGAAGAAAAACTGGTGCCTTCCTTTCATGAGGTCAGCTCGTCTACATCTCAACGGACCAGAAAGATCGTGAGACAAGATGAAGGGAGCTTCAGAGCCGCAAGACAAGAAGGTGTTCATGGGGTGGGACATCTGAATGGAGGTTGTCAGAAACCAGGCGAGTCTTTCTCGACACCAGCTTTAAACTGAGTTTACTTCAGTTCTGGACAGGGTAAATCCCAGCAGATTTATTCACCCGTTAGATGGAGAGCTGATAGCACATCTTCCCTCTCAGAAGAGGAAGCGGAGAGAGAGAGAAGGGGGGAGGGAGTGTTGCGCAACAACAACAGTTTCCTTCATCCATGTTTTTATGGTGTTGCTCAGTAAACTTGTGCACAGTAATATTGGAACAAGAAGGATCAATCTCCAAACTGAACCTACAAAGTTGAGAGCATGAAATGCTGAAGAAGTGAAAGTTCCTTTCACTGACCAGTAAAATAAATTCTGCACCTGCCTCAGTGCAGCCAGACAAGTGGTGTTCTGAAAGCCATTGCAAAACCCAGACTTGTCCATTGACTGGCCAAAGAGTGAGGCATTATTTATCAGCCAAGAGAACAAGTCTGCTGCTGTACAGTTTAGTGGAGGGATGCTTTACATCACTGAATAAGATGCTTTGCATTGCACTTGGTTGATATAAGGCTTGGAAGCAGCTGCTGGGCCTATGATACCAATTTCATGAAGCTCTACACACAACTAATCTGAAGACTTCATTAAGTCTTGAGGTCCTACTATGGTAATGGTTTAATTGTTTCTTTTTGCTTTCATTATGATGCTGCTAGCAGTTGACTGGAGAAATTAGCTGTGAAGAAATTGAATACATACATAGATATTCTATCATACTAGAATTTGGTGAGCTTCTGAGAGAAACCCCTTCTTTCAAACCTGTATAAGCAGTCTGCATTCCCCAAGGTGTAAAATTTTAAACATCTCTGGCCACAGGAGTGATTAAGACACCTGAATTCAAGTAAAGTATTAACCTGACCCAATATTTTTTATCAAGGTTGTGTATATTACAGACATATGGATTTTTAAAACAGAATAATTTATTCTGTATGGTGCATGTTCAAACTCTAGAAAGACTAAACAAAATTCTGGTTCACCTTTCCTTTACCATAATTACCCACATAAAACATTTTTTTATATATACTCACCAACAATTTTGAGAAGTATGCCTTGCAAATACCAGGTGGAACAACATTTGTTCCATAGATTCACCAAGATGTTTAAAGTATTCCTCCTACATTGTGGTCCATTTTGACAAGGTAGCATCACACATTAGACGCAAATTTGTTGGCAGCATCTTCATAATACAAATTCCCCATTTCATCACATTTCAGATTTGCTCTTTTGGATTGGGATTTAGTGGATGTGGAAATAATTGGCGTACAGTGAAATCATTGTCATCTTTAAAGAATCAACTTGAGATGATGTATGCTTTGTGACATGGTGCATTATCCTGGTGCATTAAGGTTGCTACATGTGACAATCCAAGTATCAGCCATTAATGAAATACTCAGACGAGCTCTTTTGGCACCAAAAACTATAGATGTTCCAAGTGATTTAACTCTTCTTTCTTGATGCTCAGCTTAATAAGCAGCAGCAAATTGTCACCACATCCAGAAGCATGGCTGCATTGATGTTCTGTAATGTGATTGAATGATTGACTAGTTGCACTCACATCAACCTCAGATGTGACCTGTTAAGGGTAGAGAGTATATGTTTGGCTTTACCAGTTCTCTAGAATTTTTTCTTTAAAAAAAAAATGTACTGGGTGATACTGTGCTGTCCAGTTAGTTGAGCTGCTACAGGTGTGGACTACTGAGTGGCGTACCTTGACATAAATACTCACATTCATAATGTGGAATTGTCAGTTTTGTGCTCGACATGATGGCTGCTCTTCATAAGCGTAGTTTTATGGGAGTATTTTATTTTGTTTTGTCATACTCTGCATGCTCGAGGAATTAACCTCAAATCATAGGTCCCCCTTGGTTGGATTTTATGTTACCAAGTTGTATTTTAATTGGGGCTGTATCTGCTAAATTGAACTCTCTGTGTTTTAATTTAACTACAATGACAATGGACCTCAAATACAGAAACTAAAATAAATGAAATGCTTGGTTTTGTGAACTGAATAAAAAACAATCTTCTCTAACTCTGTTTGTTTTTCCTTTTATTATCACTTTTTCCAAGGGCATTTTCTCAGGATTAACAGCAAATGTGTTTACAGTTAGATTAGGTATATTGTCACATTTATTTTCAGTGATTTAGTGGCTTAACCTGTGAGTGCACACGTCTGCAAATAATGGGATGCTGTGTGTGTTTGTTCTTGGAAGAGGGTTAAGATGGTTTGGTGGCAGCAGAGCAGAGTGCAGACCAGCCAGCGTAAACAGTTCTGCAGTGGCAACTCTAAATGAGAACTATTTTGTTACTGTCATGTTCACTGGTTTTGCAAAATTACTAAACAACAAATTAAGTACTTGAGTTTTTTTGTCTGCAAGAAAGGGGGGATGAGAGAGGTATTGCAGATGAACTTCAAACATCAAATGTTGAAAGCAAAGCAACTTGATTAAAGGATAACTGCAGTAACTCTGAGTTAATTGCATATTTAAGAGCTGCCAAAATTATTGTTTAAGACATAATTAAAATTCTCTCGTATTATGTGTGTGGCTGTGTGTGTGAATGTGTCTTGGTCTATGCCCATTAGATTTTTATGTGTCAAAACATTTGTCACTTTCAAATGAGTGTGTTTGTCTGTCACCTCTGTTCTCAGCTGGTTTTCTGTCCCTTTTTTTTTTTTTTTTTGCCAGATCCATTTTCTCTGCCATGGCAACAGCTACCAGTGTGAGTTTTACCTGGATCAGACTGGTCTTCTTAACGATCGCCATAAACAACAGAACAGTGCCCGAGAGGTTAGACAAAGTAATTGCTACATGTATTTTTCTAATTGTAAATTGAAGCAGGTGATGTTTTTAACCACACAAAAATAATGAAGAGAAAAGGAAAGAAGAGTTAAAGAGATAAAAAAAAAGTGGGAGATAGAAAGGTGATTCCACTTTGAAATCCATCTCTCAAATGATGGATCTCCTACTGGGAGCCTCAGGCTTTGTCCTTATTTCAACTTCTTTGTGTGTGTGTGTGTGTCTCAGGTAGAAAGTCAGTGGTTTTAGTCCAGCTATCAGCCCCGGGTGTCAGGCCAGTCTGCTATCAACCGCCATACAGAGTGCCTACATTCCACCCTTACTGTCAGAAGCCCCCTCAGGACAGTCCATGAACTTCTGAGCATCCTATTTAAGAGTCAGAAAATGAAAGCAAACCTGTCACAGTGGATTTTAAAAGCTACATTTTTCAATGTAGTCTGAAATCAAAACATTTCAGACTACATTGTCTGAAATGAACAGAAATAGTACTCATCTCTGGATTACCTAGTGGATAAGCACATAATTTAGTATAGATTTTTAAGAACACATCCAAATATTATTCATATTACCCATGACATTAGAATATAACCTTATGGTTAGTGATCTAAAACCCCAGTTTTCCTTTGTTTGCTTGTTTAATGTCCACAGAAAAAGAGTTTTTATGTGCTTGACACTTCCAGTACCTTTATGGCAACTGCTACTGGAATTGCTGGGAGGTTTTCTCAGAAAGACATTGAGCAGGCAGGCAGTCATCTGAGCAGAGTCAGATTAGCTTTGTTTCCTATTTAATCAATTAATCGGCTTTGTTTGTAGCACATTTCAGCAGCATGGCAGTTCAAAGTTCTTTAAAAAAAACAAAAAAAACCCAGAAAATTGCAAAATCTTGAGGAAAACCAAACGCACAATAAAGTCAACAATTGAACAGACATATTTTGATGAGCGCCATCACCAAAATCACACACATCAAATATGTTGGTCAATGTTTAATTTACTATGGTTCAAAAGCATCTCTGAACAGCTGGATTTTTAGTCTTGATTTAAAGGAGCTCAGTGCTTTGGCTGTTTTGCAGTTTTCTGGAGGTTTGTTCCTGATTTCTGGTGCATAGAAGCTGAACGCTGCTTCTCCATGTCTTGTTCTGGTTATGGGGAAGCAGAGAAGACCAGAACCAGAAGACCTGAGAGGTCTGGAAGGTTGATACTGATCTTTAATATACACTGCCTGGCCAAAAAAAAAAGTCGCCACCTGGATTTAACTAAGCAAATAGGTACAAGCCTCCAAGTTCTTCAAAATAAAACAACAGTTTCTCTCAGAAACCCCCCCCAGCTAGACCCAAACAGGAAGTGCAGCATGTCACAAAACACACGAATAAGAAATATGCCGTTCTTCAAAATAAAAGCATACGTTGACCACTAAGTGTGACTATTGGACCAAGGAAAAAGCAGGAAAATACAGTAAAATACAGTATTCCTTTTCCTAATGTCAATTTGGTAGCATAACTTATTTTATCACTCAATTTTAAACAGTTGTAGTAACCTAGGTTGCTACATGGGGGGTAACTATGGCAACCAGTGACAGTTTAAAAGACCACTGTCTCTTTCTGCAGTCACGTTGCGCGCGCATCCGCCGTGTTAATAAAAAATCCATCAGACAAGCCCACTTTGAATATCGAAGGAAACTGTGACATCACAATGTGACATCACAATATAACTCCAAAGGCAGAATTCTGACATCACCAGTGATTATATAAACTCCTCACATCGATCTACTTTCATCACAGCCGTTTAGCAGCCGTTGTTGATACATTTCTCGTGAGAATTTATTTAGCAGTCCGCAGTAAGATTTCAGCTTTGTTTGGTTCACATTTCTTTGGAGATTGACAGCAAGTTTAACTTGAAATCTTTACTGAGTTTATAGACAAGTGATTTTAGCTTAGTACCTAAAACAACCAAAGGTTATAATGGAGTCCAGCCAAAGTAGAGTCGAGGAGGTTGCATTCAACAACATTGTTGAAAGGGAAATAGAGCCACCCAAGCCACCCAAGCGTAACAAGAAGAAGAAGGTGTCCTTTGCAGTCTGGTTAGAGCAGTACGCACCTGAGGAGCTGAAGACTTCTGCTGAAAAGATCAAACAGCAGGATGCTTCAGTGGTGATCGAAAATGAATCCATCGCCAAAGCACAGGAGACAGTAGATCAAAAAGGGGACAGACCGACACCAGAGAGTGAGTCCAATGAGAAGAACCAGGTACCATTTAAAACCTGGTCGGAGGAACACGTCCCCGTTGACCAGGCGATTTCTGCAGGAAATATTGAAAAGCAGAACAATTCACTGGTCAGTGAAGAAGATTCCACCGCTGGAGTGCAGGAGAAAATAGATATAGCAGAGAAGGAACAGCCCTCTAAGTCTAAGGAACAGCCACCAAGGATAAGGCGCAAAAAGATTAAAATGATACCATTTCAAATCTGGTTAGAGAAACATCCCCCTGCTGATCTAAAGATTTCAGCTGAAAGTACTGGAATGGAAGATGTTTCACTGGATACCAAACAGGAATCCGTACTGCAGGAGATTCCAGAGAAGGAACAGCCCTCTAAGTCTGGTGCTGAAAATGTTATAAAGCAGGACACTTCTCTGCCTAAAGAAGAAGATGATCAGGAACATTCCTTAAAGAAGGATATTTGCGAAGAGGAACCTGTGATTTCTACAGCACAGCTGGTCGGCGAAAACAAATCCATCTCCAAATCACAGGAGACAGTGGATCAAAAAGAGGACAAACCGACACCAGAGAGTGAGTCCAATGAGAAGAACCAGGTACCATTTAAAACCCGGTCGGAGGAACACGTCCCCGTTGACCAAGCGATTTCTGCAGAGAGTATTGAAAAGCAGAACAATTCACAGGTCAGTGAAGAAGAGTCCACCGCTGGAGTGCAGGAGACAATAGATATAGCAGAGAAGGAACAGCCCTCTAAGTCTAAGGAACAGCCACCAAGGACAAGGCGCAACAGGAAGAAAATGATACCATTTCAAATCTGGTTAGAGAAACATGCCCCTGCTGATCTAAAGATTTCAGCTGAAAGTACTGGAATGGAAGATGTTTCACTGGATACCAAACAGGAATTGATCCCCGTACTGCAGGAGATTCCAGAGAAGGAACAGCCCTCTAAGTCTGGTGCTGAAAATGTTATAAAGCAGGACACTTCTCTGCCTAAAGAAGAAGGTGATCAGGAAGATTCCTTAAAGAAGGATATTTGCGAAGAGGAACCTGTGATTTCTACAACACAGCTGGTCGGTGAAAAGAAATCCATCTTCAAATCACAGGAGACAGTAGATCAAAAAGAGGACAGACCGACACCAGAAAGTGAGTCCAATGAGAAGAACCAGGTACCATTTAAAACCCGGTCGGAGGAACACGTCCCCGTTGACCAGGCGATTTCTGCAGGAAATATTGAAAAGCAGAACAATTCACTGGTCAGTGAAGAAGAGTCCACCGCTGGAGTGCAGAAGACAATAGATATAGCAGAGAAGGAACAGCCCTCTAAGTCTAAGGAACAGCCACCAAGGACAAGACGCAACAGGAAGAAAATGATACCATTTCAAATCTGGTTAGAGAAACATGCCCCTGCTGATCTAAAGATTTCAGCTGAAAGTACTGGAATGGAAGATGTTTCACTGGATACCAAACAGGAATCCGTGCTGCAGGAGATTCCAGAGAAGGAACAGCCCTCTAAGTCTGGTGCTGAAAATGTTATAAAGCAGGACACTTCTCTGCCTAAAGAAGAAGGTGATCAGGAAGATTCCTTAAAGAAGGAGATTTGCGAAGAGGAACCTGTGATTTCTACAACACAGCTGGTCGGCGAAAACAAATCCATCTTCAAATCACAGGAGACAGTGGATCAAAAAGAGGACAGACCGACACCAGAGAGTGAGTCCAATGAGAAGAACCAGGTACCATTTAAAACCCGGTCGGAGGAACACGTCCCCCTTGACCAAGCGATTTCTGCAGAGAATATTGAAAAGCAGAACAATTCACTGGTCAGTGAAGAAGAGTCCACCGCTGGAGTGCAGGAGACAATAGATATAGCAGAGAAGGAACAGCCCTCTAAGTCTAAGGAACAGCCACCAAGGACAAGGCGCAACAGGAAGAAAATGATACCATTTGAAATCTGGTTAGAGAAACATGCCCCTGCTGATCTAAAGATTTCAGCTGAAAGTACTGGAATGGAAGATGTTTCACTGGATACCAAACAGGAATCGATCCCCGTACTGCAGGAGATTCCAGAGAAGGAGCAGCCCTCTAAGTCTGGTGCTGAAAATGTTATAAAGCAGGACACTTCTCTGCCTAAAGAAGAAGGTGATCAGGAAGATTCCTTAAAGAAGGAGACTTGCGAAGAGGAACCTATGATTTCTACAACACAGCTGGTCGGCGAAAAGAAATCCATCTCCAAATCCCAGAAGGAAGTGGATCAAAAAGAGAAGAAACAAACATCGAAGACGAAGCGCATCAAGAAGACTCCACTGTTATGGAAATCTTTCCCAGAGTCAGATGCTTGCATAGATCTTACATTTTTTACTGAAAACAATGACATCAATAATGGTCCTCTGCCGGAAAAACAAAATGATCAGGCAACTTTGCCCAGCACCGGAAATAAGACATTTTGGAAGATGCTCCCCAAGTCAGAACCTCTCATAGATGTAAGTTTTTTAGCTGAGAATATTGAAAAACAAAATGTTTCAATACCAGCACCAGAACATGATGAAGCAGCTTCCTTGAAAAAGGAAAGTTACTCCAAGAAGACAGTGATTTCTACAACGCAGATAGCCACCAAAAAGGAATCCATCTTCACACCGCAGGAGACGCTCGATCAAAAAGGGGAGAAATATCCATCTACGGTTAAGCCCAAGGACAACATCCAAACAGAGAGTTTAACTGAGGTTCTTGATAATCTAACAGCAGAAAATCTTCAACTAGAGTGTTTACCTGAAATTCAGAATTTGCCCCACTCTTCTGAAGACACAAGTCAGGCAAAGTGTACGTGTCTTGTCAAATCTAAGGAGTCTGAATTGGAATATATAGAAGTACAGAAATACTTAATGAATCAGCTTGAGGAGATGTTCAATATAAATCAGAAACTAAACGCTAAACTTAAACAGCAGAAAGATCTGATGAGGAAAAGACTCTCAGAAAGAAAACAAAGCAACAAATCAATGGTTTCTGTTCAAACTCAGACCGATTACCAAGACACCCCAAAGCAGAAAGCAGTCAGTTATCAATCTGCTTCAATACAAACGGAGATGGATGTACAAGAAAACAGCTATCAATTAAAACCAGTCCGTCACACGATTTCAACTCAAACTGAGATGGATGTGTTGGAAACCAGATCTCAATTCAAACCAGATTATCAAACAATTTCAACGCAGACTGAGCTCTTTTTATTGCTAAGAAAACAGCCGTCTGAAATACAAATGAATGGGGATCAGCAGACCAAGCTTTTCAAGGGATTTACAGGTAAGAACAGCAGAGAGTCACCAATGAAAGCTGCCTCTGAACAGGAGGCCCTCGGTAATGAAAAGGTTTCTGGAGCAAACAGTGAGAAACAAGACATTTCAGTACCAGAAGTAATTGGGGATCAGACAGCTACCAGCACAAATTATATTCACGCAAATGAAATTGGGAAACCACAGGAAGCGATCGAAGAAGAGACGGTCTTTAAAATTCAACAAAATGGGGACCATCAAGATGAGAAAAAGCCGTCAAAGAAATCTGACCGTAGGAACAAGAGAAAGTCAACAATGAGAGCTGCCTCTGAGCTGGAGACCCTCAATAATTATAAAGTATCTGGAGAAAACAATGAACAACTAGAAGTTTCTATACCAGAAACAGTTGAGGATCAGACAGGCACCATTAAAAACGAGATTCATACAGAAGAAACAGTGATCTCTAAAGTACAGCAGATCACTGAAAAAGAAATGGTCTCTGAGACCCAACAAAATGGGAACCAGCAAGATGAGAAAAAGCCATTAAAGAAATCTAACCGTAAGAACAAGAGAAAGCCAGCAATGAGAGCAGCCTCTGATTTGAAAGCTATCACTAATGAAAACATTTCTGGAGAACAAAGGGAACAAGAAGTTTCGATACCAGAAATAGTTGGAGATCAGACAGCTACCATCGTAATAGAGATTGATAGAAATGAAGCAGTGACTGGTAAACCACAGCAGATCATTGAAGAAGAATCGGTCTCCACAGCACAAAAAAACTTTGACCAGCAAGATGAGAAAAAGCCATCAAAGCAACCTAAATGTAAGAACAAGAGAAAGTCAGCAATAAAAGCAGCCTCTGAGTCGGAGACCCTCAACACTGATAAAGTATCTGGAGAAAACAGTGAACAACTAGAAGTTTCCATACCAGGAACGGTTGAGGATCAGAAAGCTATACTCAAAAATGAGATTCATATGATTGAAACAGTCATTGCTAAACTTGAGCAGGCAATCAAAGAAGCAACGGTCTCTGAGACCCAACAAAATGGGGACCATCATGATGAGAAAAAGCCAATAAAGAAATCTAAACATAAGAACAAGAGAAAGGCTGCCTCTGAGTTGGAGACCCTCAATAAAGAAAACATTTCTGGAAAAAACATTGAACAAGAAGAAGTTTCTGTACCAGAAACTGTTGGGGATCAGACAGTTGCCATCATAAATGACATTGATATGATTGAAACAGTTATCTCTAGCCCCCAGCAAATCTCAGCAGAGCTAATCATCTCCGAAACACAGCAAAATGGGGATAATGAAGAGAAGAAAAGGTCATCAAAGAAATCAAAACGTAAGAACAAGAGAAAATTAGCAATGAAAACTGATTCTGCATTGAAAGCTGTCAGTAATGAAATAATTTCTGGAGAAAACACAGAACAAGTTTCAATACAGGAAGTAGTTGGGGATCAAACAGTTACCATCATAACAGAGATTCATACGAATGAAACGGTGATTGGTAAACAACAGCAGGTGACTGAAGACGAAACGGTCCCTGAAACACAACGAATTTTGGACCAGCCAGATGAGACAAGGCCATTGATTAAATCTAAATGTGAGAAAAACAGAAAGATGGCAATGAAAACTGAACTGGAAACCATTATAAACCCAACAGAGACAGTCCAAAACATTAAGACACCAAAAATTGATTTTGAAATAATACCAGAGATCCCCCAGACGGCTTTTGAGCAAATACAGACAAAACCTGGCAAGGTTTCAGAAAATGTAACAGGTAAGGTTCCCATAGTTTCCACAGAAGGGGAGAGTGGTCTAATGAAAAATCAGAGTACATCCAATCCACAGATAAAGGTTACAGTAAAAGAAGATGTAATCCAAGCAACATCTCAGGAATTAGACACTCAAGTAGCAGAAGAGTCAGCTCAGCAGAACGATATCGCTGAACAAGAAGAGAGCCCCAGAAAAAAGATTTCACTGTGGAAGCGTCTCAAAAAGGCTTTATCTCCGACATCTCTGCGCAAGTTCAAAGACAGATGTAAAGTCCATCCAGCATAGACATCACTTTACGTCTCTAGTATATTAGATTTGAAAGGGAGGTGGGGCCACGTGTGGGTTGGGTGATTGGCGGTAATTGGAAAAAGAGCTACTGTTGTTATTAATTGGACATTTTAATATTAAAAAGCCAGGACTGCACGGTGGGAAACGTCTCCCCGTGTAGGTGTGGGTTCACTCCGGGTGCTCCGGCTTCCCCCACGTTCAACAACATCAGTACTCATGTTCATCCAGTGTAAGATTTTATTTCTAATTCTAAACAGAAAATAAAACAACCACATTTATTAATTAAAGGGAGATTTGGGAAAAAAAAATGTAAACAATGTGCAACAGAAAGAGCCTATTAGAAGTCTAAACCTATACAAATTGGGAAAAATGTTAAAAACTATTTATCTTTCTGGGCAAGATATAAATATCTAAATCTAAATTTATCTATATAAATAGATAAAGATAGATAACTCTCTCTCTCTCTCTCTCTCCATCTCTCTCTCTCTATATATCTATCTATCTATCTATCTATCTATCTATCTATCTATCTATCGATATATATATATCTACATATGTAGATATATGTATATATATATGAGATATATATATATATACATGTCTCTGTATAAAGAGTAGAGAGATATGTCTCTCTAAACATATATAAATCTCTCTCTCATATATACATATATATAGTATAGATATATATCTATATAAAGTATAGATATATATCTATACTATATATGTATATATATATGTCTCTCTGTCTATAAATATATATAAATCTATATATATCTACATAGGATATCAGTCTAAATATCTATAAATCTACCCCTCTTTATATTTATAGGGAGAGATGTAGATATATAGATGTTGATATGTAGACATGGATATAGATATCTCTCTCATATATATGGGCAAGATATAAATATCTAAATCTAAATTTATCTATATAAACAGATAAAGATAGATAAGATAGATATCTATATCTAAATTTCTCTCTCTATATATACACTGCTCAAAAAAATAAAGGGAACACTTAAACAGGTGTTTAACACTTAAAGTGTTCCCTTTATTTTTTTGAGCAGTATATATATATACAATATATATATATATATATATATATACAATATATATATATATATCTGTCTGTCTATAAATATATATAAATCTATATATATCTACATATATCAATCTAAATATCTATAAATCTACCCCTCTCTCTATATATAGAGAGATGTAGATATATAGATGTAGATATGTAGATATATGTATATTATATATATAGATATATAGATAAATATATGTCTATGTATAGAGAGTAGAGAGATATGTCTCTCTATACATACAGTTCAGACCAAAAGTTTGGACATACCTTCTCATTGAATTCAATGAGAAAGTGTGTCCAAACTTTTGGTCTGTACTGTATATAAATCTCTCATATATTTATACATATATAGTATAGATATATATCTATATAGATATATAGATCTCTCTATATGTAAATAGATATAGATATCTATGTACATTTCTACATATCTACATCTGTATACGTATGTTGGTGCTTTGTATAAGTCATCATGTTGGACTCTGACGAAGTGTTTGACATTATGACCAGTCTGATGGTTGGCCATCTTGTTGGAATTATCTTACTAATTTCTTCTTTCACTAAGAAAAACTGAAAAACTATTTTGGACTATTTCTGAGTTATTATCGCGGGTAATAAGTCATCTGACAGTTTTAATTGTGTCTCTGTTGTGTTCGTAGTCTGAATGGTTTAAAGAGCTGCTTTCAGCTGCTCCATCTTAGCCTTAACAGACATAAACATGCAGTAAATAAATTGATTTTCAATCAGTGTTTTGGACCAAACAGTTAATAATAATAAACATGTTTTCACTGAGGCTCTGTAAGAGCCATATGAATGAAATAAGTAATTATTGATATGACAGGAGCAGGAAGCTTTGACACCTGGGTGTTGGGTGTGTCGATGTGGGTGTCGCTGTCATCAAGTATGAATGGGATGGTTACTGACCTGCTGGCTTTGTGTGTATGAGGAAGCAGTGAGCGGGGCGGTCAGTCCTTGCAAAGTTTGGAGCATGATAATCAAAATGGAATAAATCGATAATTGTGACAGAACAAAGAAGAGGTTTGAAGTTGATTGATACACGGACAGATGAGATTCCCCGAGTTAACCCAGTGCGGCCCTTTACCATCATTAGTTTGTCGTGTTTTTAATAATAAAAACTTGTTAATAGTAAAAACTGTTTGGTGCAAAACACTGATTGAAAATCGATTTATTTTTTACTGTATGTTTATGACTGTTAAGGCTAAGATGGAGCGGCACTGAAAGCAGCTCTTTAAACCATTCAGACTACGAACACAACAGAGACACAATCAAAACTGTCAGATGACTCATTACCTGCGATAATAACTCAGAAATAGTCCAAATTAGGATGTGTTTTTATTTCTTTCCTACTTACGGAAAGTTTCTGTTTATATCGTAGGCTTGTGGTGCCTTTCTACCTAAAGAAAGATATAAAACTTCAGATATTTCACAAAAAGATATTAACATTCATGGAAAAACCTCACATAACCTTATATTAAAGCAGAAAGTACGGCGCCCACCGTAAGAAAGGCTTACAGTATTCAATTATGCTGCATAACTGACCAGTACAGTATTGCGAGGGAACGCAAAAGTTTTGCGAGGGAATGCAAAAGTATTGCGAGGTAACGCAAAAGAAAAAAAATTCCCCATGTCCCCTAGAGGTCTCCGTACCTGTGCAATATCCTCCCATGGAAACTTTTTTATTTTTTACCTTTAAGGCAATTATGTTTTAAAGTATTAGGGATTTTACACTTACCATCACAATGCTCTCCACAACAACCCAGATGAAATGATAGCAATTAAACTGAGACATCAAATCCACTTTTGTTCTGTTAGGGTACTAGAAGATTTTTTTTCCCACCACATTTAATTTCCACTGGGACCCCAAAAGGCTTATTGCTGACACATAATATTCAGTTATTTATTTTTTTTTTGTTGAAAATTTGGATAACACTTGGATTGTAAAAGTGCTCTATTCTTAACTTGAACCTGAACTAACTGTATTTGTCTACTCAAAAAAAGTATTTTGTCAGCTGTATTGAGGAAAGGTTTTTTTGGAATTCAACACACTTGTACCACCACCATCCTCCCTCACTCTTCCACAAACTTTGTGTAACTTCACAGATTATGCTTCTCTCACTGCTGTCTCTCCAGGCAATTTTTTAAACTGGTGTCCTCCATCTAACCTTACGAGAAACTTGACTGCACTATGCATAACTCCTGTTTCAAATCCATGTCTCTTCCCTGCTCTGTTGCAGTGTTTTATGCTTGGTTCGGCCCTCCCAATTCTCTCTTCTACTCCGTATCTGATCAAAAACCACCCCTTGTCTTTCATGTTCACCCTCCCGCCTGCTGGCCCCCCCAAAAATGTCCATATTTATTGCAATGTGAAGACAAGGTGAACCCTTATTGATCTTGTATAAAGCACAAAGAGGTCAGAGTCCAATGCACAAGCATATATGAGAAGGATCGTGTTAAGATGATTTGAGTGAAACAGAAACCTGTGGTGTAACATAGAGGTCTTCATGTCTTGTAGCTGATCCAGATTTTTATATATGTCTCACTTGGTCTATAAGTAATCTCCCAGTCCACAGGCTAAAACCACAGCTCCATATTGTGCAAACCAAATTACTAATTTAGATTGAGGTGAGACACAAAAGTATTTTTTTTTCCTTCCAAGCAATAAAAAGAAAGGGATCATTTATTAATTACACTTTCCATTTACATTATTTACACAATAAATTGTAATTCCTTTGCGCTAACTGTCTTTTTTGGGTAACACCTGCCAGTCCCAATTAAGGATTCTCAGCACATCCTCTAACCCAGTGGTTCCCAAAGATTTTCTGGGGCCTCCTATGGATTACAATAAAATCCCCCCCTCCCCCCAAAAAGAAAATAAAATCAACTGGGCACACACATCGTAGACATAAACCTATACACATATTTTGTTTTCAAACTACACTGAAGTTTATTTCACACTTCAGGTTGCAACAAAACACACTACAAATCATGTTTACAGTGGAACACTTTTGTGTTTTTTTTTCATCCATACCGCTTCCTGTGCCCCCCCACACTTTGGGAAGCACTGCTCTAACCTGAGCTTTGGATCTCTGTAGCTCTTCCAGAGTTGCTGCTTCTCTCAACAATGCTCTTTTAGACTGGCCTGCCAGTTAAAGCGGATGACCATTTCTTGATTAAGTTCGTTTTCTTAACTTTTTGAATGATGGATTGAGCAGTGATATTCAAAGCCCTGGATATTGTTTTTTTAAACATGTCCATCCTTTTATGCCTGACCTGTTTGCTGTGTCTCTGAGTCATCAATACTCTAAATGAGTCATTTTTAATTTCTTATGTCTGAGTCACTCTCTGCAGGAATAGCAAGTGACAGTCTGAATTCTACATGTCCATGGCCAGCAACATAACATCCATAAGAAAAATAAAAGTTCCTTCTTATTTTTCAGATATTTCAAAGGAAAAGTTTCATATTTGTTTCAGACTCTCAGAATGTATGACTCAACATTTTGTAGAGCAAAGTAGACCAAGGTCAGGTCTTTTAAACCATTATGGAAAAAAATAGAACAGCCTCGATAAACAAGTACAAATTACCATGCACAACACAGCGAAAATATATGTTTGATTTGTTTATCTGTCTCAGAGCTCCTGAAGACGTCTTTCATACCTACAGCAATTTTATGTTGTCTGAACAACGTCATCAGTCAATCTGGAGAGAATTGAGCAAGAACGTAAAATGTAGATGGACTCAGAATAATTGAAAACAGAGCTGAAGTTTGCTTTATGGAACAAATAAAGTAAAAGGAAGTCTGAGTAAAAGTTTTGTGGTAAGAGTGAAAAACGACACAAAATTTACTACTGCTAAACTGGAGAAAGCATAAATGTGACAGACCTTGTTCTGAGTAGTGGATATTTCAGTGGTGGATGGTAAATGGGGTTCTTATTGTCAACCTTGCAGTCTCATTGGCCAAATTAGATTAGATAGGTAGTTTGTCATGTTAATCACCACAATAACCAATGAAAAAACAACAGCTCAGTTGATTATCTGATGCAGGGGTAGTTGGCAGTTGCACCAAAAGGTTAGAAAGTGCTGAAAGTTTGAATAGGAAGTGTGCTGACAGGAGGATCTTCTTTTGGTTTTGTTTTATTAAGCTTACACAAAGAACATAACTGATCAATTGCTGTGCTTTGCCGCATTTGTTTACACCTCCAGCAAATGAACGAGTTTGCTTCAAGTTGCAGGTTCCCAGATGAATGGTTTGATCCAATCTTCAAGGCCATAAAGTAATAATTTCTGTCTGTCATACAAACAAATGGCCAGAAAGTTGGATTTGTTTTCTGCTTGCAGTGCAATTGCATTTATTTTTTCGGTTCTGTTAAGCTGAAACGGAGAATGTAAATGCTCAACTGCTGTCTACAATGTTTTTTTCATATCCAACAAACCAGAAATACTGGTTTACACATACTCCAATGTGTAAATTCCCAGATGAATATTTTTATTTCTACTCGGTGCCTATGTTGTCCAACCACCAACTTTGAATCTAGCTAGACTGTCACAACATGTTTGTAGGACTTATCTCTGTACTTTTTCTTCAATGTTTTATTTATTCCTGTCCTAAGAATGTGACGTTGACACACAGGGTTTGAGACAAAAAAGAAAAGTGGAAATGGCCAAGCATTCACCTAATGTTGCTAGTGAGGGGAAGTGTATTGCGAGGAAACATGGAAAAATAATTGCTTTCCGTGAAAAGCTACCAACAGCGAGCAAAAATGTTGCAAGGATTTCTTTGAACACATAAGAATTAAAAGAATATTCATGCTGTTGTCTAGACATAAGAGGGGGTGCAGCTGTACTTGTATGAGCCTCAGCAGGAAGAATGAACTGACTCATTCTTCACAAACCAGGTGACCAAGATTGACATTTTGTGTCTTTTGTAGCATTAAGACACTGATGCATTAAAACAAAGACATTAAAGCTGAAGGAAGACTTTGCTTAGATACATTTGTAAAAAAGAAAAAATGGCAAGTTTGATCTAAAATTAATGACTTCGTAGGTTTGAACCATAACTCCAGGAGAGTTTTTTGTAGGTTCTGAGAAATTACATATTTGTATCAAATTCCAAGATTCTTGGTAAAAGCATGGCTTGGGGCTGATGTTTTTAATTGATTGTAGTGCGCACTGTGGAGGAATTAGACTACACTCACCAAATATTGGACTGCATCCCTGTTGGGGGGTTGATTATGATCAGTCATAGCGAATATGGTACAAATTGTCCGAAATGTGTGGAATTTACAGCCAAACTTATGACAACACTACGTCTGCTGCTAAGACCTATTTGTTAAATCTCATCTAGCATCATTTCATGTTGGAAAGTGATAGGTTTATTAAGCATCAGAGATGGAACTTTTCTTGGAAAAAAAAAAAATCGACTTCCTGAAACCAGAATAGCGGTGCAATTTTGTTTTAGTTATGATAAGAAGACTCTGGTAAGGAGAAAATTATCATTGTCCAAATGTATACTGAAGTCAAGCTCATTTTATCATGCAACTATTGATTAAATGCTTATTGCAACAGGGCCAGTAGACTGCAGAAATTGATGGTGGGAGTGGATCCATGGAGTTTATAGACTACACATTCCATTGAAAGGAACATGGGCACAGATACAATCAGGAAGAACTGTCCAGTTTTCGTGGTGAATTATTTTGAGCCCCCCCCCCACACAACCTGACCTCTGTGGCTGACATATCAAAAACTCTGATGGAGTGGAGTCATGGAGCTGAGAGCAGTTATCGAGTTGTAGTCACGTTTCATTCAAACAAAGAAAATTTGTGAACTTGAAATGGTTAATTTTGTTATAGACACGACTATGGCATTGCTATTCTTTGAGAATCACCATGCAATTGAATCTCTGATTGTAAAGTGTTAAAACCACTGAACAAAACACAAAACTTAACTTTTCTCTCCTTTGCTTGGTTCAAATCAAGACCACTATGCACTTAACTCAACCAAATATTGGACTGATGCCAGAAAATGGTTTGGAGATGTTCCCAGATTGTTGGAGTTGACTGCAGTGTTAACATATTAGGACTTGGTCAAGAAATAGAGCACTTCTTCCCTCTGGTCAACATAAAGATATCTTGGATTGAATGTCTTAAAGCAGCAGCTCCTCTAAAGAAAAAAGCAGAAGATTTTTTTTTTCTTTTTCTTTTTTTTTTTTGTTGTTGTAGCAAACAAGGTGTGCAAGAATGTATTCTGGTGTTCTGGCTTGATCAGGAAAGAAAACCAGAGAGATTCAGCAAGTGTTTCTTCTGTCAGGAAATGCAATACAACTTTTTGAGATAAGGGGCTTTTTCTACAAAGCTGTACTTATGTTCTTCAGCAGAAAAGCATTGACAATGCAGTTAAGTATATATAATAATAATAAAAAAAACAAAAGGGAAGTTCAGTAAATTGAAAGATCTGTTATATACCCACATGCATCTGTTTGTCTAAGCTGTGAATGGAACATCCTGGAACATCACATTATTTGCTCCCTCCATTCAGTCATTTTGAATGTTGCTCGCTGTTAATGCAAGTATTAGACACTTGTGGTCTTGTCTGGTGTATTTGAACATTGGCTCAGTGAATTTGTCCTAGCTGGAAATTGCTAAAGAATTTTGCAAGCAGCATGAGGATGATTCATCATTTCTTTCCCAAGGCTTTTGCAATAAAAGAAATGGCATTTTTTCTGTTCACTTTATGACTTGAAGTGACAGTCACTATGTTCCCTCAGCATGTCTCCCTGAGTTTCTGGCTAACACTGAAGTGAATGCCTCTAATAGGCTGGGTGAAGTATTAAAGAGCACCAGCGACCAGACAAGGAAACACAAATGGTGCTCTTATTGCCAGGTGAGACCTATTGTTTTGACTTCAAATTAACTTATTTACGGAAGTCTTGAAAGCACTGACACACACATCCTGAGTGTCTGTTTCAAATTTAAAATGTATTACATTATTAAACTATTTGAATGTGCCTTAGTTTGGGTTGAAAGTACATTCGAAAAGATGTCAAAATTGTCTCAGTTTCAAAGTTTCAAAGGAAGCAAATATGAGCCATTTTTGTTTCAGTCTCTATTAATACTAGAAAAATAGGGACTACATAAGGATATTATTCTTCCTTGGTTATTGACATTACTTAAAACACTTTCACGTTGCATTAAGGGGGACCCAATGCAAGCAGAAAAGCTAACTAAGCACAAATGAGCTATATCTTGCCATAATTTGTGCATATACAAGTGAAGGTGTAATCATGGAACCAAAGGAGATGCAGCATTTAACTCTATGCATCTGTAACAATATGCACAAAATATGAGTTAAGCTTTTTCCTTATATCAGGTCCTTCAAAGCAAAGCTGTGGTCACTTGTCAACATGTTGTGGATGATATTTTAATTCAGTTCTGTTCGGTTTATCTATCCAGCCTCACACAAGAAATACCGTCTCACAGCACATTTGGAGTTTAAGACCTGCAGACCAAATCCAGCCCACTGGCAACCTTTGGTCACCCTGTACTTGTAGTTTGAAGTTGAAGTGTAAGTCTCATCACTTTGTTATGGTTGTATAATAGATATGGCTTTTGCTTTCTAAGGTCATTATAGATAGTTTCCACATGACATCACACCTCTTACGTCCGGGTGCTCTGTTGCCATCTTGATAAGCATCTTTCCACTGAAAGAACAAGAGAATGTCGGTGTATGTTGTGTCTTCCTTAGATCAAGTGCTCAGTTGAACAACTGAGTTGTGTTTTGTGATGTCTTCTGGTTTTCTCTGATAAACTTCAAGTGTAAGCCTTTAAACATTTTTATGGCCAATTTCTCTGTCGATACTTTGTTTTGCTGTATCAAGAAGCCTGATGCATGACAAAGGGAAGCATTAAATAGCTGAAGCATTAAAAGAGCATCTTATGTGAGACTACAAAAGTAGCCAGAAGGGCTTCTAAATTCAGTATTTAAATAATAATAATAATACCTTCCTGAAAAGAAGGGAGACTAAACATATATATCGAATTCACCAGTGTTTGGGGATACAGTAGTCAGTGGAAGGCACAATTTAATGTCACAGTAACTAAAAATTGTTACTCTTGACATCTTTTAGGTATTTTTTGAAAAATATTAGCCTCACTGAGCAGGTTTATTGCTAAATTAGCACTGACACATTTATTTATTCCAATAAAAAAAGTCTTCCAAAGAAAAAAGGTTGAAAAATGTCTCGCAGTGATCTGAGTATTTCAGAGTGGAAAATTAAAAACATTGTCAAAACAAGAAGAACGATTTTTCATTTTAACACTGAATTGTTAAAAGTTCATTGACTGTTCAGTGAAGAGAAAAATACATTAAAACAAGAAGTGTCTCTAAATCTATATATTAAAACTAATCACAATTCATTCTGTTTTAATCTACATAGTATAAAATACTTGATGAAATGACCTACTTTCTTAACTGCAGATATTCAGGGAGTTTTCCTTCAGTTATGCTCTTCTCGCAACCAATAACAAAGACAAATTAGAATGAGATTTCATTCTTCTTTTTTATTTGATGGGAACAGCACACATCAAATTTTAAAACAACTTGGAACATTCTGCCTTTTGATATTTTTCAAAACATTTAATAATTTACTTCATTCCTTCAGGCAAGCCCAAATTCTTGACCCCCATGAGAGATGTTAAGCTGTTGCTGCAACTTCCGATGGTGCAACAGGATGGTTTTACCCTCAGGTACTGAAAGTCTCGAGGGAACAACCTGATGAGCTCAATAAATGCAATGGTTTTACAAGTGCCTTGAGCATCAGCTAGTTTGTGTCAGTCATGGAAGAAGAAACAGTTTGACAAGATAAACCTTAGTTAATCAAAAGGAAAAGACTTAAATCAGGAAAACTGTTATTTCCTTCTGTGGTAGTCAGCCAAATACTGGTTTCATATCGACAACTTCAAGTATGTTGATATGACACCATACAGACTAAGATCATTGTGTGATATAATAAAACGCACCAAGGCCTTGGGAAGAATTTTTACATTAGCTGACGCATCAAATGCCAGTGTTTTATTCATTTGTTTTTGTATTAATTACAACTTAAAAGTTTAAAAATATTACACAAAAGTAAGAATGTCTGCTTACATAACAGAAGAAATACATAAAATAAGGCAAGTTGTCAGGATCTGTATTTTTCTGTGTTTATTTCGAGTTTTCTGTGTCTCCGTGTTGTCCTGTCTCCCTTTGATTAGTGCCCAGGTGTTTCTCGTTCCCTGATTACCTCCTGTGTATTCAGTGTCACCTGTGTCTCTGTGTCTTTGTCAGGTCGTCGTCTCATTTTGGCGTCTGTCCTGTGTCTGCGCGTTTGTTTCCGTCTTCTATGTACCAGTTGCTACCGATGTTGAGCCCTGGCTTCCGCTCTGTCGTGCTGCCTGGTTTTGTGGACTAATTTTGGACTGTTCATCATTAAACACCATCATTCACACGTCTACCTGGATTCTCAGTGTCTGCCTCACCACTTCACTCCACCACCTCATGACACAAGTATCAGATTTCTCATAAAAACCCTAAAAGCTAAATTATTTATTAATGTACAATCATTCATATTTGCCAAGTTAAGTTAGAATATGAGGCTTGTTAGGCTCCAAAACCCCCAAAACTGAAGAATGCCCATTTTTACACATGCTAAAATGCATTATTTTTTATTTTAATTTTTGTCTCCTTGGAACTTTGTCATAGAATAGTAATTATTTTTAATCCACACAGTATGTTGCGTGTTTTAGATTCATTTTTAAAATTTCCGGAACCCTCTCACAGCTAAGTAAAATCTCTCCACATACAGTTTAAATTACATAAAATAAATGCATAGCAGCATGAATAAAACACCAGCATATGCTGATTTATTAGTTCATAAAATCAATGGTGCAGTTCAGTGCTTGATCTACTGAAGATTTGTGTATCCCGCAGGGCCTCATGCGGTCAAACTATATTGCATGGACAGAAATGCTTTCTTAATAGCTGTTACCTCGTCATAAGGAGAACTTGTGCCCGACATTTGCTTAATGCCGTTTTCCTCTGATCCTTTTCTCAAGTCTTTTTCCGCTTTTTTTTTTTTAACGCTTTATATCCTGACCGAGATTTCATGTTTATCTTTTTACATCATAGGGGACAAAAGCAGAAATATTGGACAGGAAAAAGAAAAAGAGGAATAGAAAAGTACCGTTCAAATCACAAAATAGGAATTTGGGATCAAGATTTTTTTTTAACATTCTTTCATTGTATTCTCAAGTATTTCTTTGCAGTTCCGTTAAGGATATTGTTACATTTAATTTTCACTCAGGTAGGTGAGCAGCTGCTCCTAACCCCCTCGACGTTCACCCAGGGCGAGTGCTGTAGAGGATGTTCTTGCTGGAAGATGAGAAAAGAAGAAGAATTTATGCTCATCCATGAGGGAGGCAAAATTCCTTGGAGCCGTGGTGCTTGTGAGCTCACAGCTGTATATTAGCTGCTCTGCTTCGGTGAAGTCTCCTGACACCCTCACTCTGACACTCGCTCACAGAATGATCTTCTAAAGCTAACACCTTCACATTCCTCCTATTAATTACTAACCTGTGAGCCTTATTTATTTCTGAGTTTTTCTTCATTGTTTAATCTCCTTGCCGAACCAATTTGCACACAAATGCAGCACTTAGTTTGTTGAAAAAATAGTCTGCCTTCGATGTAGATGCAAATTTTTCAGCACTCGCCTGTCTTTGCATAGTGGGGGTGTGTGTGTGTGTGTGCTATTGTGTATTCATTTAAACACTATATAAGATTATTCTGTGTATTCACATCCAATTACACAAAGAGATCATCTCTGGATCACAGACCCTCACAGTACCAGAGCAAACCTTCCAAGTCATTTTTTTCTGTTCTGTCCCTCACTCTTGCACCTTCATTTCTCTAACTCCCCATCCCTCAGTTGGATTTTTTTTCTCTCTTTCATCCTTTCTCTATTCACTCCTTCTTTCTCTCTGGGTACACCTGTGCCTCTGAGCATCTTCCTTTTTTTGCAAATGGTAAATATGATTTGCATGCTTACCAACACAATGCCCTGTGCTGATTTGTAGGGAAAGTGAAACTGACGGTTGTGAAAACACACGGCCATCTGCAACAGAGAACTCACTGCGGAGGACTTGCATCAGGCTGCCTTGTGCTCCGAACACTGTGCTACTCTGTGCATTTGGGTGCATTCATGTTTCCAAAGTGCCTCAGGCTGAAGGATTCCCATATTGACAGGTCTACTGCTGGCTCGTCGGGTGTTATCAAACCAGTTCAAGTTCCTCGCTTTCATCTAGCCATATAAAGGGTCTTTGCTTGATCACAGAAAGGAATGTGCTCTTGCTGTGGCGTTAAGAACAGAATGTAGCTCAACATCTAAGACAAATGCAATTGAATTTGAAAAAAAAATAAGGCAGCTAATGTAACAGCTTGGTTAAAGCTATAATTAGAGAAAATGGATGAAAGTGTGAAAATTGACATTATAATAATAAGTCAGCATTAACACTGAAAAAAACACATATATAAGGTGAAAAAACACATAAAAACCCGAAGCATAGTCTTCACTTTATCTCCATGTAGTACCATCTACTTGCAGCAGATTTATCTTCCAGATTTTATTTTTTAGTTCATTTGTTTGTTTGGCTGACTAGAAAATGTAACCCCAGATGGTCTTTGTAACCGCTTTCACAGTCACCTTTGCCAAAAGTAAAAGTGAATTTATCAGGACGTTATCAAGATTTCACATCAAAAGGCTCCTCAGCAGAGAGTAAATTGGGAAAGCTGCCAGTTTATTCTCCCCGGAACAGCCTGATTTATTTAGAGGATAAAGTTTTAGAACCTTTTGTTCTGACTTTGGGAAAAAGCTTAAATTTTAACACTGTCCTAAAGAATTTATAAAACCTTGGTGAAACTTAATCTGTGTTAAACCTATTTTTTTGTCTGTTTATGTGGACCAGATAAAATGAACGAATGGGACAATAACTTCCTATCTAATCATGACTGTGTGTGGTGGTGACTTAAAAGGATAGCAGCGTTCATTCAGCAGAATTTACTGCTTATAAAATAAGTATTAAAGTTTTAAGTATTAAAGTACACCTAAATAGAACATATAGGGCTGATAGTATTACCGGATACCTGAGAAAAAAAAAATCTGGTGCAACCAGAGATTTATCAGACATTCCTCTGAATCTGACAAAGGCACAGCTTTCACTACCAGTCGAACTGGACAGGCCTACTGGCCAATCAGAAATAGGATGGAGGTCGGACTTTGGTCAAACTTTAATTCAGAACCAGCAGTCGCTCTTTCTTGTCGTTGAGTGTCTCTACTTCTCATTCTAGGAATGGGCACAGAGCGTGGAATGCAAGTTAAAGAAGCCAGGTGAAGACACTAAAGATGTTGATAAGGGAACTAGCGGTGGAAAAAGTAAAAAGGTTTTGCCACAGCCCATTGAACACGCATCACGTTTGCTTTAACGCAACTGCCATCAATTCTGATTATTTCTATATATTGATAAGATACTCAGTGGAACCTCAGAAAGTAAGCACGAATCACAAACTACTCCTTGAATGATAAACTAATAGATCATTCTTCATTGCTTCATCTTTTGCTACTAGGTAAAGTGCTTAAAAAGAATAACGTGTATCATTTAGAAATTGTTTATGCTACAATTGCTGTCATTTGGTCATTTCACTAACTACATCAGCTATTATTACTAAAAAGCTTAAATATTAAAAATCTAACACCCTACAGTCTTGTTTTTGTCAAATGTTTCTGGAAGATCGTGGGCCAAATCATACACTATTTTAGATTTTTCTCTCACCATCTTTTTTGGAACAATCATTAATCACCTTTTGACTTCAGCCATGAAACCTTATTTTTTAATGCCCTGAAGCGGAAGATAACCTCTCAGAATGGACACCTAAGCTGTGTGGGAAAGTGATTTTGTCCTCATCCTGTGTGGATACAAAGGTGTGACAAAAAGCAGAAGCGTTTTTTTTTACCACAACAAAATTCCAACACAACAGAATGAGCAGAGCTGCGTGAAATCCAATCAAAAGTAGTAGCAGCTGGCATCTTGTTGTCTGTGAAAGTCACAGAACTCTGTTGGATCTGGAAGTGATCTCTCAGTACCAGAATTTGACTGGTGGGAAATCAGATGTGTAATGCTCTTTTAATTTAGAGAAGATTTAATGTTTATTATCACAGGTGAATGTTGTTTTAAAATCTGTGACTCACACACAAAAAAAAGAACAACTTTTCTTTTGAGGCTACTTTTTTTCTAAATATCTAGCTTTAGTTTCTTGCAGAAATGGTAGCATTTCATGTAGTGCAGTGCAACAATTAAAAGTGCATACTACTAACAAGGAGGACCTATTTCAGATCACTTCATCAGTATTATTATTTCTTTATATTAATAATGGAGCCAATGACTCTAAGGACCTTTTACATTAATTGGATTAAAAGACAAGGTGACATATAAACCAACTGTTAAACTAACTATTATTCATAGTTAGCTAAACATATTCTTGTCTTTTTATACTTCAGTTGGTTTGAACGCCCTATGTATAAATAAGCAAAGGAAATTGTGTTTTATGCTAACCCTAACCTAACTTGCTTTGATTAATGACAGCAAATCATAATAGGCACATGAGAAATGTTGACCTAAACTTGACCAGCTTAATTGCTTTTCATGGCTCCACAAATAAAGCTTGTTTCTTTACACAAAACAATAAAGAAAAGAAATACTGAACTTATAAAGCAACAATACACGGTGCAACATAAAACATGTAAAGATAATCAGGGACAGTGATAGTACTAAGTATTCCAGTAATGAAAATGGCTCTGTTTGACCTTAATGACCTGCCTATAGTCCAAGGTCACAGGCTCCTACTCACTTCTTTCTCCAGCAACCTTAGGACCAGAAATCAATTATTTATCCTTGTAAAATGAGTCTTACAATTTTTACTTGTCTCCTGATAGTGTTTGTTCATGTGAGTCAAGAAGCGTAATACAACCATGACAGTTATCATGTTGCAATGGCATTTCAACCAAGACACTGGTAGCTTAATCTCTATTTCGAATGTATATCTGTTTGTGTTGAGTTAGGTCAGCACAAACGACTGCAACAAGTAAATGCATTCCTGAGCATCTTTGCATATGGAGATCTTTAAATTCCCCCAAACCTAAAGATGAAAAAACGGAATAATACCGATTTAAATGAAAACTAAAACAGAGCTGAAAATATTGGCTAATTTAAATGCTGATATTTGTCAAATATCAACCGAGTCACAAGAAGAAGAAGAAAAATACAGAGAGACAACCAAAGTAAGATATTTCCAAGTAGTAGATCAGTGAAGGGTTTCAATTGAAAAAAAGACAGGTAAAGACGCAGATAAGTGGGAGCTGAACAGCGAGTTCTGGTAAGAGGTTAAGCACACACTTATACCTGCAGTTAAAGCCTTCACCCTGCCATAACATCCCCGGCCTTGCCCTCAGTGCTCATGGATGCCAAGAAATCCGATTTGCCAACTTTGGGAAGCTGTGTGTGACAGCCAATTACTGGGGAGAGGACTCCCAGTGGACTCACCTACTCACCTTGCAGCCCAAACATCTGCCCGTCAGAGTCAGGGGAGATAGGCAGACTGAGCAGCAGAAGCAGTATAGCTGGCTGGGAATACCAGAGTGGTCAGAAACTGATTCAAACACCGGCCATTTGACTGTTGCCTGTCAGGCATTTGAAGTGCAATCATCAAATGTAATTGTTACTGTCACTTTACAAGAAAAAGGTGGAACTACCTTAGATAATGAATTAAGTCTATGTTTTTTTATGGAGGGAAAAAGTTTGATCAGCAGTTCTTGCACTGAGCAAGGAACATACACAAATGTTTGCATTTCTTTCCTTTTACATCTACATTCTTTAAATGTAGATTATTTTTTTTGCTCAAAAAAATAAAGGGAACACTTAAACAGGTGTTTAACACTTAAAGTGTTCCCTTTATTTTTTTGAGCAGTATATATATATTTAATGATAGAAAAATGGTGGTGTTTCTTTACTCTGGAGCTCTGAAACCAAATTTATGAAAATGTTGAGTTAAATCCATTTACTGAAGCTTAAAGCTTACCCCTAAAAGCTCAAGATTGGCCCAGTTATTTACTTTTATTATATCTTACTGAGTTATTTGCTTAAATTTAGTCATTTTGAATTTCCTGTTGTCTTTCATGTTGTGTTCGTTCATTTTTTTGATGTCTCAGAGTTTTTATCTTCTTCCTGTTACCTTTTTTTGCAAAGCACTTTCAGTTATTTTGTGCTTCTTATGTCAAAGGTACATTTCATTGGGATCAGCAAGCTCACAATGCTCAAGAGCTTTCATCAGCCCTTACATCAAAAACACACAAAATCTTTCAGGAAACAAAATAATACAAACAATTTCTGGTACTTTCACAAATAGCATTTTTTTGTATGGGTAATATTCAGTATATGCACATAAATTAAAAAAGTTCTTTACTGGCTACAGAACTAAAAATACTTACAAGCGAGGATCACTTGCCAAAGGGGTTGTCACTGAGCAGCTTTCCAGTTTTGTCATAGATACTTTTGTGAATAAAATTTTAAAAAAGGATAGTGATAATTATGATAATTAATCCAGTCACCAGCAAATACGTCAGCTACAGTTTGATTTCAGTTTGCAATAGAGTTTTTCACATAGTTGTTTGCAGCAAATTTCACAAAAAAGTCTCAGTTCCACCTCCAGTGATAAACCCAGAACTTAGATGATGTTTTCTTTTATTTTATTTTATGGAAAACAATTCGATATTTGCACCCTACACTTCAGATTTAATTTCTCAACCACTCCAGTTCCCTTCTTTGTAGACCTTTTTGAAAAACGTCTCAGTCATCTCCTGAAATAACTACATTAAAAGAAATGTCAGTCAAAGCAATTGTTGTTGAATTGTTTTAAACTTCAGGACAATTTGTTCTGGGTTTACTTTAGAACCTATAATAAAACCAGAATCAGTAGGGATTTTTTAGCTCTAAAACACCAACTTTTAAATGTGCCTCCACTCTGGGCAAAACCCAATCAATACCCTGTAAATTCATTTGAAGATGAGGGCAAAGCAGGGGTGAGGTAAAGTTTAGCTTGGAAAATTAGATCACTTGATTCTTTTCTTGCTTTGGCCACGACATGCAACATAAGTTTGTCATGAGCAATCTCCCACTGTCTTCCCACTTTTTTGGCCTTGTCCCTTTCTGCTGTTGCAGCTCAATTTTATTGTACCTAGGACAGTCAATAAATGAATAAAGCATGGAAATTGGAAAGTGCAGCGCAATATGTCCTGCTGCTATGCCCTCCAACCTTGAAAACATTATGACAGGAAGATAAGGACAAAGGGTGAGACGAGGAAATTCATGGAGAAAGAAAAATCTGGCGTCCCCAGCCAAAGCGGCAAAATTGAAGGTGAAATAATATGAAGCATGTCAAAATGCAATAACACCCTATGTAGCTTGACGTTTAAGTGGTTTCCTGACTGGTGCTTCCCAAGAGAAGCAGAGAATTACAGGCGATGTGTTCTGAAAGGGGATTGCATATGAATCCAAATGGTGGATGAGCAGATGAAAATGAATATGAGGTAGAGGAATAGGCAGGGAAAGTGGAAGCAGCTGGTAATGGGGAAATAAAGTCTGTAAGTTTAGACTCCAGCAATAACATTTAGCTATAGTACATTGTGTGGAGGATGTGCAGCCCCCTCACACACACACACACATTTAAGGTAGCTCAACAAATAGCTCTGACCTGGACAATTTTAGAGCAATGAACAGAACTCGTTCACATTTAGCTAGACACACACAATCAGTCACACATATACATTTCTTAGCTCTTCAGTGGAGGTTCACATCCATCCTCAAGCCTTCACTTGTATTTGTGCTGCAAACTTGTTAACAAAGCTTTAGGCGCCCAGAAAGTGCTTGATGTGCCAGCAGCATTCTGGCACACAATGACCGCATAGCAGAAAAAACTTAGATAAAGGAGAGTTATCACCGCTTGCTTGCCTAAAACATTTCACAGATCTAAGCAAGCTCTGAGGTGAGGTATGATAAGAAAAAGTTTTGCCCCTCTTGATAAGGACAAATACACCCTGAGACCAAAGATGTGATATGCCAGAGAATATTTTGTGTAACCACAACCAGATTTTTTGTTCTTTTATGTGCAGTTTCCTTCTCTTCTTTCTTTTGCCCCGGCATATAGGGAGCTGTCCTATTGAAGACATACACAAATGAAATGACAAACGGTTGCCTCTGTTCTTAAGCACACACCAACTTCCGTGCACACAAACAGTCCCATGGCTCCATTAGGAGACTGTAAAGGCCTTACTGTGGCCCCCGGGCTCAGGGATGGCTGTTTTATAAGTCGCCTGGGGCACAAACCTGACAACACCAGGTACTAAACCCACAGATGTGCATACACAAAAATACATATATAAACATCGAGCTGAAGCAGTGCATGTACCTCACTGTCAGTCACTTCGTGAATCTCTCTAACCTTTTTTTTTTTGCACACTTCAAGAAAGATATTTCTTTGTCCTTGGAATAGAAGCCAAGACACAAAGAAAGGCATTGACTGTGTCTATTAAATATTTAAAAAGGAGGTCCATTAGAAAGAGAACCGATGCTATTTCAGAGTTCATTGTTCCTTCAGTCAAGACATGTCTGCAACAGCTGCCAACAAGCAGAACAATGGAAATGTGCTTGAGCAGAGACTGAGGTGCATCTTGCTAGAGCTTGGATGTTTTCCTGTTTGCCTTCAGAACTGCCTTTATTCTTCACGACACTGATTTCACCAGATGTCTGAAACCCTTTGAATTTTTTGTCCATATTGACATGATAACATCGCACTGTTACTCCATGTTTGTTTACTGCACATCAGTGATGAATCTGTTGTTCCACTTCCTCAAAAAGGATATACATTGGATTAAGCTTTAGCGACTGTGGAGGACAATGTAGTAGGGTTATCTTTAAATTTGACATCTTTTGTATGTGACATGGTTTACTTTCATCCTCTGAGAAATTGGTTACGTTGTGGTAATAAATGGGGATGAACATTGTCGGCAATGATACTTAAGCAGGCTGTGTTGTTTCAATAATGCTATGGATACTGCGAAACCAGTATGCAGTAAAAGTGTACCAGTAAAATATCTCCCGCACCATTACTATAGCATCACCAGAAGCCTGAATTGTTGATACAAGGTGTGATGAATTTGTCTTTTCATTTTGTTTATGATAAATTCTGACCGTAGCATCTGAACGCTGCAGCTAAACTCATTATGCATCAACCAGGCAACTTCAGCAAGAAATTTTCATCATGTCCATATGCCTAAATGCACCGAGTTTCCAAAATATAATTGGCTTATCTTCTGTTTGTGTTAACAAGCAACATAACAAGTGCACCAGATAAACTATTCAGTGTACCACCATTGACATATTGTACTTACTAGACCCACTCACAAACCCTAACCATTATCTGCATTCAACTTTGCTTTAAAGTCAACTTTTCACCTAAAAAAAAAAACAAACAAAAAAAACAAAACACTTAAATTGGACAAGCAATTGCTGTTCCCACAAAAGCTTATGGGCCGAGCAATTATTTTTTGCTTTCCTGCTTTTGGAGCAGATTGACAGAGAAATGATAACATACACACATTGTCATGCATAGCATTACTTTTTAAATATTCCCAGACTGAAATTGATTTTTCACATTTTACAATAGCACAATGTACCTAATTTTTGTTGTGTATGTTGTATATGTCAATAGCTATTTCAGCAAAAAGCAAAGCCACCCACATGAAACATTTTGTATTTGTCTGTTCAATGACACAAGGCCATTTTCATGGTTTATATAAGATTTAAGTGTTCCAGAAAAAAAGCTTCGACATTCAACTCCAGCGTCTTAGAACAGACATTTTTTTCAGACTGGCTGACTTTAAAGTAAACATTTAAACAAATTTCCTTTTGAAGCTGCAAGCTAAATCATTCAATGCCTGTTTCAATCTGTTGTGTAATACTTTATAATAAAAAGACAAAACCATAGCATAAAACTATCGGAGAAATAAGGAATAGTGTTAGTCAAGATTAATGCCGAAGACTACATATTGTAAATTCATATAGTGAATGCTTTTTGAATTTCACTACAATCTTATATACCCATTATGGATATAAAGTCTGCATCATCTATAAATATATAATATGTATATTAATTCATCATCCACACCACAGTTGTGCAGTTATTAAATTCAACTACTTGCTTCCCTTTTTTGATGAATGGTCATTTAAATATTTTTAATCTATGAAATGGTACATACAATGTGGTCTGTGAACCTTGAGGAAATACAATCTTACCCTGGTGTGGAGATCTGTTCTTATTTCAAAACATTAATGATGGACATTACTTGAAAAATCTAGTTCTGCCATTAAACTACCCTGGAATGTAGATGAGAAATTCTGTTATTACAGGAATCCACTCAAACTCGCCTTCAATAAATAGGTCTCCATCTGCCAGCCTTTTCTGAACCTAAATGTAGTAAACTCAATTAAGCTAGAGGGGGGGAAATGAACAAAATTATACTTGAATAATGAAGAACCAGATTAAAAAAAAAAATTTAATTCCAAACAAAATTGGGAAAATATACTGTTCCAATCAGAAATGTGACTTGCCTTAAATACCTTAAATAGAAAATATGAAAGCCAAAGCTCTTCATTTCTCTTCAGCTTTATCGTGTTGGAAAATGGGCAACAAACTATTATCCATGTCAACATATTTTAAATCTATATAAAGATCTTCTTCTGCCAGAATACAAGGTTCTTTTTATGAGATGTGATGAATATGTGTTTGTTTAAAGTAAATGATATTTGATTTTCCTCAGATGTATTTTTACATCTAATGTACCGTATTTTCGGCACTATAAGGTGCACCACATTATAAGGCGCATAGAACAGACACTACAGTAGAGGCTGGGGTTACGTTATGCATCCATTAGATGGAACTGCGCTAAAGGGAATGTCAGATAGCTCAGTCAAACTTTATTAATAAATTACAAACCAGCTTTCTGAAAACTCCTTTCATTCCCAAAATGAATAAACAGCTGTTTTATTATTTTCCCCGAGGTAAAGTAAGTGACGTGGTATTTTCGTGACACAGTTTATCTTTTAACAATCAGCAAGGTATAACATATAGTGGAGGGGAACTTTTCCTCGATTCAATAAACACGTAAAAAACAGTCTGGTTCTGTTACGGTAAATCAAACGTTAGTGCAATCACAATATATATCCATTTCCGCACCATTGATTCGTTCATGTTAAATTCTCTCGCTGCTGCTCTAGTCCCCTGTTCTACTGCGTGACTGATCGCCTTGAGCTTAAACTCTGCGTCGTAAGCGTGTCTCTTAATAGGAGCCATTTTGGGGTCGTTACACAAAACCCAGCGTGCACCGCACACTTCTTCTTCTACGGGGGAAAATGAAGTCGGCGGCTGCTTACCGTAGTTGCGAGACCTGTTGTGGCTCAATATTGGTCCATATACAAGGCCGAGTTTCCAAAAACTCTGCCTTATATTATACCGGATTATAAGGCGCAAGCTCGGCTTTTGAGAAAATTGAAGGCTTTTAGGTGCGCCTGATAGTGCGGAAAATACGGTATATAAAATGTTAGATGTGTGCCCCTTGAAAAAGTAGCTGTAGCATAGACATGGATTTGTACATGTATATTTGCTTCAAACAAAAGCCACAGTGAGGTTTTAGAGCAGAGTACAAAAGAACTGCACACACAGTCCCAAGATATTATGAAAAAATGAAAGTCAGCTCTCCATTTTACCTTTGATACCAGGTAAGTTTGTTGAAATATGTTGAGCCAACTTTTCTAAGTGCTGGAAGCAAAGCAAAAAAAAAAAAAGAAAGAAAAACTTCACTTTATAAGCTAAAGCCAGTGAACTTGTCACATGAGGATAAACTAAAAAGTACATAGAACATAGTTTTTTTTTTTTCTTTCTTTAGGTGAACAGAATCAAATACCGGTTCATTTGTACAGTGGAAGTTCTTTGAAACATGTTCAGTTGTTCCAAAGTGATATAAAATTCATGAATTGCTGCAAGCTGCATGTACTGAAGCAAGTGTTCACTGAAGGTTAGCAGTGAGATAATCAACACAGATTCACCTTCAACTTTTTCCATGTTGGAAAATATTGTTTTTCCTTCTTCTTTTAATACACACGTTTGTGGGGAAAATTCTCCTGAACTCATGTCAAAGTAGGTATTGTCTATTCTTTTCCAAGAGAAACTCCATCCACGAGTCATTCCCATCCACTCCTCCCTAATGTCCTGAACTAGTTGCTGTTGAAAGGTCAATAGTTTTTGGCAAAACCAAATGGGGTTTGTCACACTCATTATTTGCCTGCATTTTGTTTCAAAGGACAAGAGGTCAAAAAGACAGTAAGGATAATATCTATATCTTTCAAATATGTTAGGGGAGCCAAGCCATTGTTATTCGCTTCCTGTAGTGCTTCTGGGGTAGATGCATAATCTTAGGTGATGCTGATATGGAGAAGCAGCAGCAGATCTTATACTTGATGCTGGGAACAAAAACTGTCTAATGAATATTTAAAACTAGCAGTGGGAGTACAGGTGAAGTAAGTGGTCAGACATACATCTTTCTGGGCTCCAGCAGTCATTGGGGAAAAAGGAAAACTTATGAAGTGGACAGGTTGGAGTCATAGTCGCTCCCTGAACATTATGGCTCAGATAAATAGGGCTGCAGCCCTTCATTAGAACCAGCTTCCTCTTCTTCATCACTCAATCTAGCAGATAAATTGCTCAAATCTTTGCTGAAATCACTCACAATTTCCTTTTCTTATGTGTATTCAGTCACAATTGTTACGTTTTGGTTTACTCTTATTACATCGGCATTTGACCCAATTACAAAAGATGAAAACTGCAACATTCTGCTCTGCGATTGATTTTATAGTAGTCTGTGAGAAATATTTATTTCTAAGTACTTTTTGTGCACAAAATGAAAGTCCAATACTTAATCTTTATAATGTGTCACAAACTCTTTAAGGAAACAATATCTGATTTCAGTATGTCTTAGAATATCCTGATTTGTTGAAAGACAGGAAGTTCAAGTGTTCACATTAAAAACACTAACTTAAAAGAAAAAAAAGAAACAAATAAAAGATACTCCTACATGTTGGAAAGCATATTACTTGTGCAGTTTTAAAGTTCATTTAAATCATAATGTTATGACCACAGTTTTTTTTTTTAATAAAACAGGTTTATTTCATTACCTCTCTAGTTGTACCATTATCATTAAAAAGTCTAATAATTATGTTTCAGCATAATTATTAGACTCTGAATGACCTCTGAGCTTGTGTTGCTTGGTTGGTCAGCTTAGTATGGAAAACGTCCCTTTATAACATGTTATACACTTTCAAATAACTGGAGTTTATATTTATGTTTTTAGGGGCCAAGTGCTTTAGTAGGTACTTGCTTTAATAATGGTTAAAATGTTGTTTTGCATGGAAATAGTGGATGATTTCTTTTTTTAAAGATAAGAAACTGATGTTTTCTTCTTTCCAAAACTTTCTCATTGCTTCCACATCAATAATGTTTTTGCTTGTTTTTTTTGTTGTTTTTTTTTCAAATTTATATTTATGTTTTGGAAACTATTTACCACAAAATAAGAGCACAGCATCAGTGAGCACATCTGCAGAAGGTATACCAGACTTAGGTGTGATTTTTTAAAACTTTTGCTGAGAGATTTTTTAAAATTGTTCTTGTCAAAGTGTAAAGAAGTCAGACTTTCAATCAGGAGTGCCTTTCTTTAGTCTACTCTGGTCAGAAGGAAATTGTCATGCAGAGTACAAAGACATCTCTTGGAGTGTCACTCTGAACACAATCTGGCACAATCTTTTATACTTTTACATGTGTCTGGTGAGAAGGGAATCAAAATCACTCACTGTCCAGTCACAACAAAATGCTACCAGCTGCTTTTCCAGAACATCCTAGTAGGCATATGGGTTACAGTTTACTTTAGTGACACACGCCTGTCAATACAAGTTTTTCTAACCACAAGGTTATGAGTGCCAACACTGTAAAAGGACAGATTGCTTCTAAGACACACATGTAAATAAACTTTTATTATGTTATCTGGCACATAACTGTCATCTTCAAGCAATATGTTCTTGGTTTTGCCGTTTGAGGAACTAAAAGTCAAAAGCAAAAAGAAATTATAGGATGGTAGTTACAGTGAATTTTCCTTTACTCCTTTCAGAGAAGGAAAGAAACTGTTCCTTTCCTTAACAGTTGCATTGCAGTGTGAAATTCCAAGAGCCAAGTGTTTTACTTTTAGCAAACTGCTTAAAGTAAAACAGGAGCAAAGTAATCTGAAGATTGAGCCTCACATTGTAGCTCCAATTGAAAAAGCCTCTTGATACACATTATTAACGATGACTACAATCTGAAAATATGATACTTTGCCTTTTTATTGATCCATCAGTTGTCTTCCAGTTACCTGGAATGAAGTTGCTTACACAAGTTCAAGTGTAAAACCCAGACATCATTGGCTACAAACAACGCTCTTCCAGCTCTTACCTTCTTCTTGGGGATTCCAACAAGAAAGCACCCGATTAGATGCATAAACCACCTTACATTATGTGAAACTTGATTGTGCTATAAAATGGTACTATATGCTTGGAAAATACATAACACCCCCTTTATCTAACTTCTACAGATGTGGTTAGCGTTGATGATCAAACTCCTCACCATATTTCTATGGCTGATTCCTCATTTTGGGTGCTTGGACGCACAATCTTGTTCTTTCATTTAATGACCCCAGACTATTTCACTTTTAACAAGACACTTACAAATGATGTCTTGCTTATAAGTTAGTTTTTTTGTTTTGTTGTTGTTTTTTCCAGGTAGAAATTTGCACTAGAAACTGGACAAAAAAATACTTGGTCAGATCTTGTATTTTTGCACTGCACCTTCTCATCCTGTTTGTCATTGTCTCATTTTCTAAAAACACAAACATAAAAAGCAATTCATGGTCCAAAAAAATTCTAATTACAGTAGCACAAAATAAAATTTGTGGTGCTGTTTCACCAACAATGAGATATTGCCTCATCAGATTGAGGCTAGTATAAAACATTTTAAGGTGAATACCTTAAAAACAGAATAGCTTCTGTTTCTCATAAACAGAATCTATTGCTTCTTGATGGTGCTCAATTCCTTTGCTGCATTTCTGCCCTTTTTCTTGAGTAATTGCTGCACGTAAAGGCCAACATCCCTTCAAATGATAAAAGAAGGGGAAAAAAGCATGTTGGTCAATTTATTAGCAGATATTTCATTCCATTAAATTACCAGGTATTTTAAAGTAATTGCTGATTATAACCAAATGCTTTCATAAAATGCACTGTGGCGGTGCAATTATGTTTGGTAGAACAAAAAGTCAAAATTCCCAACCATCTGATTATAATTCTTATTACTATCATACTAATGAAAGAGTTTAAATGATTGCCTAATCTGCTTTTGAATTTTTCTCACGCTTTTCAACATAACAATAAATGTTTTTATCAGAAAGTGAGAGAAGTATCTCACTGCTGGAAGCTGGTTTCAAGCTGTGCATACATAAATCCAACTGTTGTGTGTTGATATCTGTTGCGCAGAAGGTTTGCATTGTCTTACACATTAGGAGGAAATGCACAGATCAAAAACAGTGTGTGCTCACTTTGGTCGATGTTTGGAGTTCATCTGCATGTGTTAAAATGGTAAATTTTGATTTCTAGTCGTAAATGTTCATATCGCAATGTCACTGTCATTTCTTTTCATACCACACTCCTGTGTTCTTTAACGTGAGAAAATTCTGGACTCCACTTTCAAATGAGAGTTTGTTCTCTGTAGTGTAAGACTTGGAAATAAAACTTAAATGAAATTAACGTCTCTTTTTGCAGTGGGTGATGATTGTTCGCAGTCCACGCAGTTTCCCAGGGCTTCATAGCGCCGAATCCGTTCACTACATACGTCACGGCCAAATGTTAGCAACTGGGTAAAATTTAAAACTTCAACAAAGTCCAGCAAGCAATCGTTTCTCAACAGCCGAGGATCCAGACCCTGTGCATGAAGCCAATCATTGAACAAGAGGCTGTTTTTTTACTAAGCTAACACAGAGACAAAACTTTACTGACTCTTCATGGTAAAATTTCTCATTGCTACGAATGCTAAACAATATGATTCAATGCAAATTTCACATGTTTATAAATTATATAAATTAGAAATACTATGTTTTCTTATAGCGTGCAAATGATTTTTAAACCAACAGAACCAGAAAATGAAAACTCATTCATTATTATTTGCTAAATGATTCTGGATGGTATAAAGACCGACTCTATAGGAGGGAGCCTCTGTGCTCTTTGAGCTGTTGTGCGGCATGTACCTTTTTTTTTGTGAGCCCACACACATAAATGTATACACATATATAAAAGCATAAACATAACAGCACACACTCACTCTGGACACACACAGACACACACACAGTGAACATATTCACGAGTGGCAGTTTTAAAAACCCATTTTCCCCTTGGTTAAGCAAGCGTCAACAGTACTTGACTAATGGAAAACCCTGCTTCTAAATGAGGTCGTAGGAATTTCTATCTCACATTCTCTGGTTGTCGTGAATTCTAATAAAGTTGCTTTTTAATCTTTTGCAGCCATGAGTTATTTGAGTACCAACTTTCTTTGGCCAATGTGCACACACCTTTCTCAGAAATATATGAGCTTGTGAATTAAGTTCTTCCAGCATGAATGTGACGTTTGAGTAACGGGGAGTTCAGGTCAGTGTTTCTCACATATCCGGTTCAATGTCACGTCTGTAAGAAACCAGGAGGAGTTGAGAACTGAAGGTGGATTTTGACGCCACAGAACCAGAAAAAGAATCCAAACAGCCAAGCATATGCAGCACAAGCTGCTCTGTTTATCAATATTATCAGACAACTGATTCTACATTGTCAGCTTGTTGTGTGGACACCTGGATCACACAAAGGGGGATTATTTTGTCTACATGGGTATAACAAAATTTTGTTTCCCAAGATCTCATAATGCTCTACTCTGTAGGGCAGGCAGCGGATCACCATTTATCATCTATCTTCATGCAGATTGTTCTATGGATTATTTCATGTTTTTTCATTACATATTTCTAGTGTTGTTGAGGAGAATAAAGCATTTTCTGGTGCAAACCAAGCAGAATTAGTTAGAACTAACTTGACCTCGTTTCCAAATTCCTCATTAAATAAACCTGGTTTCTTAATACAAACAATTTGTACTGAATTCTGATATCATGGCATCATTTCAATGGATCTATTTTTCCTTTTATATTTCTACTGTTTTAAGTTTTAGTAGTTAACTCATTTTTTCAATCTTTCATCTTTTCTCAGTAGTTAAGTGTTTATAGCTTTGTGAGTTTGCTGATTAAAGTATTAAACTGATGAATTCTCTTTGTCAATATACTTTTGTATATTGAATAGAAGTTGTCTTTGTTTATTGACTTGCTATTTGAAGAAAGCCAATGCTGGACTTATATCTTCATCTATTATATTTTACAATCTAAGCCTTATCAAAGATGTATTTATAGACAGTAACTGAGGCTGAACTAATTGGCTATAATTTTTCTCATGAAGGTGCTAATTTTGATCGAAATGACTAGTTTTAGTAGTAATTGCTCTAAGTACTTTTTTATAGTTAGTCATAGCCAAACCAGACTTGCTGTTGCACATCACCCAGATACATAAAATGAGTTTTTTCATCTCATGACTATTTATTTTAAATGTTTTGTATTCAAACAATTGCAGAATTTATTCAGTATTACTCAGATATTTGTTACCTTAATAATGTAACTTTTTTTTTTCCCATTTGTAATGATTTTTTTCTTGATCCTGCCCAAAGTCATCCGTTATTGACAGTGACGGTTGAATAAATAACTTTGATTACAATCCGCAGGGACTTCCTCGTCCTCAGAGGAACAATTCATCTTTTCATTTCTAAGGGAACATATTTTCCCAGACCTATGGACACGATGCAACGGACCTGATGGAGAAATGCAGGATGAAGCACATTTCTGAGAGTCCTTTTTTTAATGTATAAATCTTTCAGGTTCTTTTGTGATCTTTATCTGACAACCATTCCCTTAGAGCCAGAGATAGTGGGTGTGCAAAATGTGTGTTCTTCCTTCCTCTTACTTCTTTCACACCGTCTTTTAACCCTCTATGGCATGGCGTTGCCCTCAGGCAACAAACCACATATCTGTACCTCACATTGCTCCTTTATTTTATTTTTTGGGGGGCATGATTTTTGACATATTTTTGTCCAAAAAAAAGTTTTTTCATGAATATAGTTTTTGTTTGATTTGTATTTCATTTCTCATAATCAGTGTAGCAAATCTTGGTGTTCTAGACCAATGTTACCCTGAGGCAACAAACCCAAATCTGGTTCCAGGAGGTGTCAGAGTCCGATTTTATGATTGACATGTAATTAGGGACCACCAAGCTCCCAAAGAATGCAGGAAAATATTTTTTCCCCCCAAAAATAAAAAGTCATGCCATAGAGGGTTAACTTGACTTTTTTTAACGCTCCCACCGGTCATATGGACAACTGCTGCTGCTGTCGGTGTCGTCCAGTCTCTCGTGTCAGTCGACGTTTGGGCTCTTGTTCTATCGGGTGTGTCTTGTCCACGCTAAAGGTGTCTCGGCGGAGTTCCCCACAATTTTGCTCACAGTTTGAAACAGTCATCTGTTTATTGAGCTACTGAACATCAAACAGTCGGAGCACTGACCTGACACTAACCCAACAGACAGGTATTATATTTGTGCCCAAATTGATAAGCCTGTCCTGCACAGCACAGACTGAGGTTTCGAGTTACAGAGGAGAGAAAAACACTTTGCTCTGAGCTCTGATGCAGGTATTGGCAACAAGTAAAATTAAATATGTTGACCGCATAGTGAAAGCGATTCAGAGTGCCCAGTTTTTAGGATTTTACTACAGGCTAAAACTCTGGACATATCATTTTAGCTAGAAAAAACACTTTTAAATAATTTGTATGGCAGTTTTTTGGTCAGCTAGTAAAATAAAAATGGTATGCTGTTGAAATACACCATAAATGTTAGATGCTAATGGTGCTAAGGTTGACATCTGTTTTGACACCTCTTATTTGCACTCATCTGTGTAAAGGACTGTTACACAGAATAGATATGTATTGGATTTAATAACTGCAGTACATAATGTAGAGTACTTAAGATCAATGCACTGGACGCTTCAGATGAAAGCAAAACTCCGCCCCTGGCAAAATTTGAAAAATTTCAGTAAAGTGGGTGGAGTGGCCAAGTGTGGGGAGAGAGGGTAAGAGAAGCTGTGTGACAAAGCGAATATGTTTGTCTATTTATATCAAAACCTATTTAAGTTGCCCCAAAAGTATTGCAGAAGTCTTGCCCCATATCTATCTATCTATCTATCTATCTATCTATCTATCTATCTATCTATCTATCTATCTATCTATCTATCTATCTAAATTGTGCATAGATAGATAGATATGTATATAAAGGTACCCTAAAAAATTCCTTATAGGCCAAACTACAGTTTAATGAACTAGTTAGGGAAGCTAAGGACCAGAAGAATGAGAAGACAGGTTTTTTTTTTTTTTTTGACAGCTTTTCATTATTCATGGTGTTATCCTTCACCAGCCAGTTCTTTCCTCTCTCACCTTTTCAGGGTCTGTCTGTCAGTGTAGGGATAAAATCCCTCTTTCCTGAAAGCTTAGCAAAGATTATCCCAGTGTCATAGGGGAAGGTGGAAAGGGTGCTGAGATGCCACATTACAGATGTAGTTGACGCTAAAGTGAATTTAATGGGCCCAGGGTTGAGGAGGAGGGGCAGGGGGAAAAAAAAAAGAAAAGCCAACATCAGCTCCGACATCCTTCTTTTTATTCTCTCCCTTGCTGTTAGACTTCTCCTTTCCGAATCTAAACGTTATTTTCTGTTTATTCCTAAGAGCTTACTTATGTTTTCAGCTTCTCAGCCTAACCGACAACCTCTTATGTGTTTGACTGCCTGATTTCCCCTGATTCCTCCAGACTTGTTCCTTTCTTTTTAGGAACATGATAATACATTTAATGAAAAGAAAATATCTCCCTAACTCGCTTCTTTACATCACTTCTTGTCATCACAACACTGAGTTCATCTCACACACCATCAATCCTGGTAAATACCAATTAGAATCCAATTTTTCTCCTTTGCTTCATGTTTCCTTTTGAATATGTAACAACAGAAAATCAAATTCACATCCACCCACAACTTCCTTCAGTCTATGAACAATCTTTTTTTTTTTTTTTTTTAAATCTGTGATCACTATCCTTTCCTTCACATTGTATTATACGTTTTAACCAAGTGGAGACAGGTTAAATCTTTCAATAAACATACTTAGCCTCAAAATAGTTATGGTTACTTGAATTGGTTGTTGGTTCACTAGAATCACATATGTGACATCGTCCATCTTAAAAGAAGAGTTATAAATGAAAACTTGAATTGTGATTGTATGTATGAATCAGTGAATGACTGAATAGTCCTCTGAACTTGAGCAGGCGCTACACAAGCGCAGGCCATTTGCCATCATTTATATCAGACAGACATATTGCAGAACAACCAAGTTTTGAGCAAATTTGATTTACATAGATGCAAAGTGTTTGTGTAATGCACATCATGGTGTGTTTTACCACTGTTAAGCAACATGCAAGGAGAATTTCCTTAAACCACAGTTTAAGTTCCACGACCATCCATCATAGTATATATATATATATATATATAAAATGTAGAAAAGCGTTTCAAAAATGAGCCGGTGTTTTTTGCATTATCAGTAAATGAGATAAATCTATTAAGTGTGTTTAGGACAAGCCATGATCCAGTCATTTTTATTGGTGAAATCAAGGCAAATGCTGTGAAGAAGCAGAGGAAACAAAGGGAGCAACAAACACATTAATACGCAAATTTCAAATTAATAGAGCACAATCAGCTTCAGGAGATACAAAGAAATGGCTGTTGAGCAGAAACGGTGACTAGACTTTTTCAATCAATGAAACCACTGTAGTAATTGTTGTCAAGTTGTGAATTATCTTCCTTACGGATGCTTTCCACAGAGATGTAGAAAGCATTTTGAAGGAAACTATTTTCTTTCTTTCACATGTCCTGATGTTTTGGGCAAAGAGTACGATGACTCTGGTTGTGTTTACAGTCACTGTGTCAGACAGAGGATAAGGAAACTATTCTCTATGACATGTGAAAAGGGGGATGTATTTTGTAAAATTGTCTTTTTTAAGCTTTATATTTTTATGTATATATGCTATGTAATATGGTAGCGTAAAATGAATAAAAAATGTGTTGGCATCTGCATTCTCAGTCTGCTTCATGAACCATGCTAATTGCTGATGCAACATTCCTGAGTTAGTTATAAATTATAACCCTATTGGCTAAAAATATTTCCAGTCAGGTCATATTTAGTCACACATTATAGCTCTCATGATCAGCAAAACTAGATTTCAACAAACTTTTACAAAAACTGGAGGTCAGAATTCAGTGCAACCTTAATAGTAAGGCCGAGTCAAAGTTTATTTTTATTGTACATGTTGAAAATAAATATATTTCCAAGCCTCTACACAAAGTATAAATCATCAGTAGTGGAGACAGTAAAAAAAAAAAAAGTAAGATTGTATTGCACAGTATGCATTCCAGCTATTCACAAAGCTGTTTGAAGCATACAAATTGTGCAATTAGTATTAAAAATAGTTCTTGAGATTCCTGCTGTCACAATACTTTTTCCTGTTTAAATAACAGGAAAAAATAGTTGGAAAACCTTGTTGTTTTAATCAAATGGTACTTAGATGGCAACTTAATGAGGTATGATGTGTTTTCTTTTGCCATCTGCACAGTAAAAAGATAACCCCCCAAAAAAACTTCTGTAGTAACATGTGCACATCAGAGCCTTTCTTCTCTTTTTTACTGCCAATGTCTGCTGTGCTGCCGTGGCCACAGATGGTTCGAAACACCAGAAAACAGATGAGAGAATAAATCACCCAAACATAGCCGCATGCACACAAGATAATAACCAGAAACACCCAGGTATGAAGCTCGCATGTGCTCACACGTTCACATAGTTGTGCAGCCGCTCACATCATGGACCCGAAATGATTAAAATTTCAGGATTTGTTTGGCTTAGATGGGGGTCTACCTTGAAGCTGGAAGATCCATTCTCTCAGAGCAGTAACCAGAGTTTGCACCGGCAGCTTCCTCCCTCAACCACAGGGTGTGTTGAAGATGAATAGAGTTAAACTCATAACAGATTCAGGAAATAGGTGAAAACTGAATTTAATATGACAGTGCTATGGGGTAGAGGTGAAAGAAGAGTGATCATACGGTTCGGGAGTAACGGCTTATGCATTAATTCAGCACCATCCTTTACTGTGGTGGTGTGGAAGAAAGTGGCCCAACTCTGTTCTGCCACTTAGCAGCAACTGGCTCTCTGCTTGGCATTCTGTTGCACAGATATTCTATTCAGACACATCTGGGATGATGGGAATATTTTAGCCTATGGATTTGCAATAAATTTATGCAGAAGAACAAAAAGATCAATAAAATAAAATGCATATACCTATATATATATTGAAATACTAATGTTAAAATTCATGCTAAAGGCTCCAGAGAGAACCTGCCCTGACAGGAGCCAGTTGCTCAGTTTCCCGTCTACATTTTGCACGCCATAAAGAGGGTTTTAAAGTGTTGCTAAGATACTTAAACAAGGTTTTGTAATTTTGCCATAAATTACAAACATTTCAAAGTTAAAAAGTCTTGGTCTCATTATGTCTGGAAAAAAACAATGTTCAGGCAATAGTTCAGCACAATTTCTCTAGATGCTGTTAGTGTCCATCAAAGCTATTAAAAAAGAAACCCATTTAAAAAAAAATACACAGAAGGCAAAAGATGTAAAAATCAAATGATTAGGTTTAAATGAGCTTGAAAGTGTGAATATTCTGCTCGCTCTCTATTATTTTAAAATTCTTCATGTCACTTAAAACCCCCCACACAGACTTGCTTGACGATGGGGAACTTTCTTTAAAAGTTAGGAATGCATAAATTTCATATTCATGAGGGACCGTGTTGAAGTAGAGCTGAAGAAAAGCATAGCATCAGCTCCCCAATGGCAGGTAGTGTAGGCTTCTGCTGACAACGCTTGACTAAAACACACAAACACAGCAGCACACACACCCACCCACACATTTCTTTGCAGTGGTGTCACAGGACTATGTGGACTTTAGGTGCCAGTTGTTGTCTCTTAACAAGGTTGAAATAACAGATATGTTCACATGTTGTTGCAGAGTCACTGGACCTCCCAGAGACACATGCTGTCCAGTTACACTGCAAGTCATAAGCTACCATATGGTCACCAGGTTATTAATTCTATGCACCATAAATAAACCAACAGAAGAAATAAATGGTGCTGATATGCTTGGAACTTTGCCACATTGTGTCACATAATATCTATAATCCTCAATGTATTTTTTTAGGATTTAATAACATAAAGTAGCACATAATTGTGAGACTGAAATGTTAGTCTGTTTCTCTTTGCCAACTCAGTCACTATACATTTTGGGTGCATTTAAAGGAGCTCCAGTATGTTTCCCTCATCAGTATACTTGTCTCTGCTAAAGAAAACTGAAACTTTGTGTGGCTTTTTTTGTGTCAATCTTCCATAAATATGATACATATTAAAAATGGTGAAAATAATAATAATAATAATAATAAATGATAGTCTGGGAGATTTGTATGCATGCTGACTTTGTTTTGTTGTTTTTTTTTTTCTCCAAATTTCTCATATTGTAACAGAATTTGAGGTCGAGTGTCGTTATCTAAAATTAGACATTTCTCATCCAAACATATGGCAATAAAAGAATAACCCAGAGCATGGAGAATGAACATAGTAAAGCATGGCATCAAAATGCTTTATTGCTTGCTTTCCTAATTAGGCCTGACCACTTTGATTGGTTAGGTGATTAGATTTGAATGTGACAATGCATATTAATGAACATACAATATTGCTGTAAATACATCAGATTTGCCAAAATGCTAATCGCCATCTGTAGCTGCAGTCTTGAAACACATAATAGATTGAAATCAGATGAATTCAAGAAATGTGGTGGTTTAGATCAAAAACTGAAGAGACCAGAATAACATAAATTAACTGTGATCTACTGTGGGTTTTGTTTGACATGTATTGATATGTTAAATCCTAAGAAATTAGATAAAAGTTAATGGTTGGGGCATAACAAAATGTGACAAAGTGAAAGGTGTTAGAAAACTTTACAAAGGCACTGAAAAAGTTGATAGTTTAGATTCTATACTTAGATAAAGGTAAATGATTGTAATATATATATATATATATATATGCGCACCTGCATATGAGATTTATTGCAATAAATTATGTGCACAGCATGAAACCTTATTTATAGGCATAAAAAGGAGACCAAAATCCCTTAATCTGTATCAAAGCAGTGAAAAACAATCTGCTAAAAATGTGCCCGGATCCAAATTACCACCACCATTTAATAATCAGCCATGACATGAAGATATTAGGCCTGTGACAAGACCATTTCTGTCAAAACCTTTGTCTAACCCCAATTACAAGCTAAATTATTGTTCATTTACTCAGATCAAGACTTTCCACATGATGGGTGCTTTTTATTTTTTACCAGTTTTACAGCTAAATATGGAATACAGATTCAATCCTGTACAGTATATCTATAACTCATCATGACTTAAATACTTCAAGATCATGATTTTTGTTTCAATAAAAAAAATAAGAAAGATGTATTTTTTACTTGAATGTTCATTGTTGGCAAGGGTTTGAATTAGACTAAATTAGGGTTCAGCTAAGTGATCAGTTTAGTTTGCTTCTCTCACATATGTTATCTTGTGATAGACATACTGCTTCTTTTCTAAACCCTTTCAACAAGAGGTTAGAAGCGTTTAGAGTAGCTTTATATGGCTACTCATATGTCTAGGTTCAGTGTAATTTATTTTTTCTTTAATTTTAGGTTTGGATGGTTACGTAACATCCAGGCTGACAGTGGCATTTTATAGCAAAACCAAGTAACTATGTTGCCTTGAGTTTTGATCACTTGATATGACATCCTGTCTATATTAAAAACAACTTAAATGTAATTTGGCTTCACAATTTGATACCTTAAAATTGGTATCTGTCTCTTTAACATTCCCATGGTCTTAAGAGAAAGGGGCATTTGGACCCAACTTTGACTCCACGTACGCTTTTACAAGTATTTTTTATGTCCGTTTTGGTAACTGATGGTCTGACGGTACAACCCCCAGATCCCAATTCCCCACTGTGAGACCATGACATTTGCCCCGTTGCTCATGAGTGATGCACTAAGACTGCAGGAAAGTTAAGAAGTGTCTACTGTTTGTAACACTCCCCCTTCAGCACATCATCACAACAATGGACAGTTGGACTGAGAAGTAGTTTGTATGATAAGCTTAGCTGCAGATTACAGAGTAGGGCCACAGGGGGAAGGCAGAGGAGATAACATTTTTTCTCATATTATACTGTCATGACATAGTGACCATTACTAACTGCAGCTTTAAAAATAAAATCATTTCACTCCAATATACTGAAAATCTTTATGTTTAGAACATCAGAAATTGAGAAGTAAATACACGTATTGACACCCCTACTGATAAAGCACAACCCACATGATGACCAAACCCCTTTGGTCAATAGGACAGTCATTATTCTGCTCTGATATTTCACAAAGCTAGACCATACTGAGTGAGGAATCCATCCATCTTCTGTAGTGGGGTCGGGAGGTGCTGGTGTCTATCTCCAGCTAACGTTCCGGGTGAGAGGCGGGTTCACCCTGGACAGGTCGCCAGTCTGTCGCAGGGCAACACAGAGACAGACATGACACACAACCATGCACACACACACTCACACCTAGGGAGAATTTAGAGAGACCAATCAACCTGACAGTCATGTTTTTGGACTGTGGGAGGAAGCCGGAGTACCCGGAGAGAACCCACCATGCACAGGGAGAACATGCAAACTCCGTGCAGAAAGACCCCGGGCCGGAAATCGAACCCAGGACCTTCTTGCTAGGAACTCAACAGTGCTACCAACTGCGCCACTGTGCAGCCCGAGTGAGGAATCATTGTTCTTAACACAATCTGTCTAAACTCCTTGCTCCATGTGCTTACTTCTATCCTGGCCCATTTTCTCATTTCAGCCAAGTTAACAGTAAAACTTTACTTTGTAAACATTTAATTTGTAACAAAGATTTTTCCATCTTGTCACTGGTTTTCTTAATCAGTATGTTCACCGGTAAAATTGAAATGTATTACATAAAAATGTAAAATAAATAAAAGTAAAGAAAATATGCAATACTTTAATTAGGTATTTTAAAAAGGTATTTTACATGATGGTAAAAAGTCACATGTAGACAGAAGACAGATCCTCACATTCCCAGAGATTTGAAGATATTTAAACACAGCTGAAGCTTAATTTGTTGTATAATCATCATATTCATAGCATATCATAAATTTAGATATACATATGTTCATATCGCATAAATAAGTTCAGCACTCCACAGATGTGAACTTGTGCATGCTGATCGTATTTGTAAGTTTTCTTGCTATGAGGCTAAATTTTCAGACCTCCTGCTGTGATCGAGTGGGAGCACAGTCTCAACAAACATCTCCAGCTGTCCCTATTGCTTTTCATCTCACTAAAGACGCACACATGCACACACTAATACAACTTGCATAAACAAGATGACAGACCGAATGAATTTATGCAGCTATATTTCTCCAGTCTCTGGTCCAGGGTGGTAAGCAAGACTGTTTATCTGGATTCTGACCTCAAGATTGGGGACAGTTTTTGAAAACAGAAGTGTTGCTTAATTAAGCCTGAATCTAAAAATGTTGACCAGACACAACAATTTCGGTGTTAACGAATGGAATCAGGGGAAAACAAAAAAGTGTTTTTGCTCTGACGTTATGGGTCACATTGTGAGGTCCCCAGTAGATGCACCTATCAAAAATATTAAGCTCTGGGGACTGTTTATTATGTTTGTTTATTATGTGAAAGTACAATTTACCTTTCCTTCCTGTTTTTTTTTTGTTTTGTTTTTTTTGCAATTTAGCATTTTTACGGTCCGACCAGTCAGGCACAAGAACAAAGGCATGTATAAAATAATATTTTCAATTTATTTTTCCAAAAAATCTTAACAAAAGGCTTTCAACAACAAATCTCAAAAAATATAGCAAAATGGGCCCAAAAGAAATCAACTAAGGCATACCTAACTCAGGATAGCAAACCAAAACTGACCTCACACAATGAACACACATGGGAATTTATACACAAACGCTATAAAGAGGGATAGGAGAGAAGACAAAGACAAACAAGGCATAAACATGAACAACTAATTCAAACCAACACATTTTGACTGCAACACAACTGTAAAAAACAAAACAACCTAACACCTAAAATGTTTTAGTAGTTATGCTATTAGTAGACAGAGGCAGATTCTTTAACATCGAGTCCCCTGCTTCCAGCAGCCTGATGGATTGTTCCACTTCCTGGTTTGCCTTTCAACCAGTCCTCTCCCCCAGCCAGTCCTTCAAACCCAGCAAAACAAATTAATTAACGATCCAAATAAACAAAAGGTGTTTACTAAATGTGTGCACCCATAATAGCAAACAACCCAATGCAATAAACCCCACAGAAAAAAGTGAAATTATAAATATATTGTGTGACAAAATTCTAAATATATTATGCGAAAACTTTTAAAGAAATACTAACACTGGGGAAAAGATGGAGGAACCCCCACAAGTATAATAAGCTGTAAATTGATCATTAATCATGCCATCTGTTGTGTGGGTATGCAAAGTAAGGCATCACAGCATGCATTACATTTGAACTTTCACCTACTATCACTTTAATGCTAACACTCCCCTTGAAATGTCTTTGCTGAAATTCAGTAATAATAATCTCCTATTCCACGCAGGCCATGTTCCAAAATCTCAGAAATGCTTATGTTTTTCAGGCTTTTATTAGATGCTTTGTCTGAATGCCTTTCAAAAGTTTAATGTTTAACTAACTGCCATGTGAAAGCATAACTCTGCCCCTGACAAATTTTGAAAAATTCCAGCAAAATGGACAGAGGTAAGAAATACTGAAAGGCATGGCCAAGTGTGGGGATGAGTGGTCAGGACTTAAGGAGCACTGGTGCTAACTTATAAACTTTTGTCACTATAATTAGCGACTTTTCAGACTCCTCTAGTGAGCTTCTGTCACAAACAGACAAGTGACAAACTTGGGGACTTCTGTGTTGTCAGGGACTGTAGGACGACAATGATATGTAGTGTCGCTGCAGCCCTGCTGTGTCCTGTTCATCAGCATACAGCGAGTGTTCCTGTAAGACACGCCCACATCCCGCGGGAGACGCACGAGAGTCAAGTGGACGTTTTAGTGTTAGTGTTTTTATTCATGCTTGGACAATAAGCAAGCCTACAGTGACTAGGTGGCAGCAGTGCTCACACTAATCAAGAGGTCGCCTGCTCAACCCTGTAGAAGAAGTAGCCTGAGTGCAGAGCTGACCCAAAATGAGAGGTTTGTGGCAATGAAAAGAAGAACGGAAGACCAACAAATGCTATGAAACTTACATAGGCCTTGTGTTTCCTGTGAGTATGGTCAGAAATAAGAAATGAGCTACTTGTATTTTCTGCCTAAAATCTGTGGTAGCAGACAGCATAAAACCAAACAAGTTAAAATGGCACCTAGGAATCTCTGTCAACGAGCACCTGGACTTTTTTCAACAAAAACTCAGCGAGTATTGCCAACAGTTGATGATCAGTAAATAAATAAAAACATGACAGCCACATACAAAGTTGCCCACCACGTCACAAAATCCAATGATTGATAAAAATTACTAATAATTAAATATCAATATTAATTAAATATGATCAAATGTGTAATTATTTGATAACTAAAAAAAATGTATGATATTCAGGGGATTTATGAAAAAATGTATGTTCCCCAAGGGCAGCCTTACAGAAAATAATTGAGAACCCACTGGTATAGGGTAACTTTGTTAAAATGACCTTTAAATTTCTGATTTAAGATGTTTTGTAGATGTTCTGCTACAAAAGACGTGCAGAGACAGTGAGAAAGGCTCTCAAAAAGGCTAATCTGAACTTCTGTAAAAGGTAAAAGTCGACCGTGTTTAGCTTTCTTAAGTACTTCACACTCCATGTGCTCTTGTCTGGCCCCAGAAAATTGTAAGGACTTAGCTTTCTTCTTGTCAATGGCTTTCTAAAAGCTCTGGCCATGATTTAGTTCAACTGTCACTGCAGATTTAATGGGATATCATTCATGCAGCAAGACATGGTCAAGGGCAAAAAAAGTTGCATTTTAAGAAAAAACATTTGTGTGACAAAAAAGCTGCTGATATATACTTAAAGTGAAGAAATATAAAATCATGTCCTCATTTCAGCTTTTTGAAGTTCAGTGATTTTAGAGAAGATTGGAGCTGACAGCCTTGCCTGTTTGTCTTGCCACATGCTGTCTGCTCAGCAGGAGTTGCAGAGAGGACACCTCATCACCCTTTAGCTGGTTGGCTTGTCCTTTCTACTTCTTTCTTCTATAGCACCATTTTGTTTTTAGATTTTTCTACTATGCATGCCCATTAAACATATTTTATTTTAAAAGCCATTGTTTCAATTAACTTAAAGCTGTGCAGCAAGTCTTCTTCTACAAAACACAGATAAAATCAGTATAAATTTCAAAATGTTTCAAACCTTTTCTAACTTTAAACAGCAGCTATTGAATGAGGAGTTATTTTCCGCAAACTGATAGAGATATTATTATAATTTGATTAACATAATTTTTCTGATCAACGAAGCTTGTTTATTTTATTTTTTTCAATCCTCATCATTTCCCATGTCTACAATTCCCTTGTTGTGCTTTGCTCTCCATGCTGTGGATTGATGTTTGATCAATCCACAGAGCTCTTTAATTTGTGATGGGTTTTTGGTGACACTCAAATTTCACTATGACATAGCCGAGTGAGTGGAAAATAATTTTGATTAAATTCTACAACCATAAGATTTTTGGTTGCGGTTCAACATGCTCACACAGTTAAAAGCGTTGACTTGCAGGTTGATCAGCTGCAGTAGTTGCACATAATTTATACTGCTTCAATCTTTCTATTCTTTACTACACTTGCTCTTCTTCTTTTATTCAAATATTCTTCCAGCTGCGCATGGTGTATTTTATCATGTTAATTTTTTGAAATCATATTTTAGACACTATTGGTTTTCTCTTTTTTGCTTTAGCCATAATTTCTCTTGCTGCTTGGGTGATTGAATAACTGACTGAATGGATTTGCAAGTGCCAGGTGAAATGTGTGTTTTTTATGTCTGCAATTGTCTGTCATGATTGTTAAACGAATGGCAAAATATCTAACTTCATATAGTGACAGTTGTGCGTTCTTTCTGTAAGGTAAATACAAAATGGATGAAGAGAATCTTCTGCAGACCTTACAAGATAAAACTGGAGCTCAAAATATTTGCTCAAAGACCAAAGTAGGTCTTTGTTGTATATCAGGCTTGTTCCAAAAACCAGGCACAAGGATGGTAGCAGCAAAGACCTCCAGAAAAATTTTAATTGGATGATGTCACTTAAACTTCAATTAATACTGTCAATTGAGAACCAGAAATGGTGGAGGAACAAAACACAAAACTACAGATTAAACTACAGCTGTTTCTGAAGTTTTGGAAATGTCTTTTTTTTTCTTTTTTTGCAAATGGAAACTTTACAAAAGAGGGAGTTGAAGATTTTATCTTTGAGGTCTGTGACTTTCAAAGAAACCAGATTCCTTTACATCAAACTGTCTGCCACCTTTATGAAGAAAACAAATTGAATCTGCTGTTTTTGCACAAGGGAAGAAACACTTTCAACAGTTTTGTCGTCATCTGAAGTGGATGAATGCGTAAAAAAAAAAAAATCATTTCTGAGGATATTTTTGTCAGCATAACTGAAAAAACACATTCACAATGAATCTCGTGAGTCGGATGGCTTAATACCAGATCTAGCTGACTTTGGGGAGTCATCTGACAGAGACATTATTGAACAGGTTTGCTTCAATACATATTTGGAGAAGAGGAAAACAACACTCCATGCCTCTGGTAAAATGCTCTTCTTTAATAAAGTGATATCAATGTGGTATTAACTTTTTATAATTTGTATTGGAATATTCCTTTGTTTTATTGTGGGTAGTAAAAACATAAATGGCTGCCACTTGAAACCAATAACTGACTTCCGTTTGTTTTTCTTTTGCAGAATCCTAATACTTAGATGTAACTAGGAAAGCAGTATGGGAGCCAAAGATTACAGAAAGTCCAGAACAATCAAATTTCATGCAGTCTGCCCAATTCCTATTAAAGAATGTTTCATCCAGAAGGACATTGATTCAAGTGATTATGATGACGAGAACACTTGGAATCAACTGCACCCTTGTAATGATTACTCTGACCTCTTTTCTGAAGTTAGTGATAAGTCCGATGGAGTTCCCTTTGAATCCACACATCTCCTCTGAAGCTGTTGAATCTTTTCTAGACTTAGATGAAGCAGATGCAGTTACATGGAATCCTTGAGAAGACCTGAGCAGATTAGATGATGATGACAAAAATGAAGTACTTGAACAGGTAAGACAAGGAACACTTGTGCGTGACCTAGTTAGAAACTTGTAGAAGTGAGACGTTGCATAAAGAAATTTATAAAATAGAACCTTATAAATAAATTAAATATATATTTTTTATATCATCTATTTTAAAATTCACTTGTGCAAATACCTAGATTATGGTAATGTAGAAATCCAAAATTTGAACAGTTGTGTTGTATACTGTACGCTAAAATACTTCATTGTTCAGGATGCTGACCTTACCAGACCACCTACGCAAGGTTCCCTGCTCCTATTGTTTTCATATAATAGCCTAGTCACCTCACAAATGCAGACGAGTCATGGGGAGGCATGCAAAACTGCTCAGGTATAACACACACTAACAACGCACACTAGTCAGTTTTCTGCAGATGTAGCGGGTTGTACATCTGCTGGAATTGATTGAATGTTTTCAGACAAACCAAATATTTAAAAGAACAAACACAAGATCAGAGAGGAGGTTTAGTATTCCTTCCGATGTTAGCAGTTCTGAAAATTATCTGGGTAATTGTGACTTGGGAATAAAGAGACAAATAACATTAACAAACAAATGTTCAGCCTATTCAAAACCTTTATAATGTTGCGTGTGTGTTCATAATTAAGGTTTTTTTTTATTATGTTTTGTCTTTTGCCAAGCACAGGTTAAAGCAGACAATTGTCCCAATTCACGTTGACTAATAACTCAGGAAATCAAGGCAACCCGCTACATTCCGGAGAGACTATCAAAGGCTTTCATTTTAGCTTGCATCCATGCAATGGACTCAGTTGATGTTATGGTCTTGATTACATCATTTCTCAACTACCTGTTGAGAAGGCTTTTCATAGTGCAATAGATGAAGGGACCTCTTCATTAGGATGGGTTCCTATATTGCGTCCCCAAAACAACATGCAACCTCCTATCTCACAGAGGACAAACATGTTAACCATCTTCACTGCTACGTCAAAAATGCTGAGGAAATGAAAGCTGAAAAAATCTTATGTTTCTGGACTGGTTCTTTTGTCATCTGTTGACAAAGTTCTGATTTGCTTCAGTGCTGAAACTGGGCTCAACAGAGGATTTGTTACCTGTACCTTTGTAACATAACCACTATGTTCATTTTTTTTCTGAATAATTATATTAAAAAGTAAATGTATCAAACTGTCTTGTAGAACAGTTGCAGTGATTTCATTGTTAAAAATCATTCCGAATTTCCACAGTTTATAACTGATTTGGGTGAAACACCATGCGGTTTTCAGGTGTGTGGGAAATTGGTGATTAAAAAAAGGGGGCGGGTGCGTCGGCGCGCAGCGGCGCAACCGGAGAGGAAGACGTTCACCGTTAGATCTTTGCAGCGGGATTTTGTCTTTATCGATCGTTTAAAACTAGTAAAAATTAAAGAAAAGACATAAAACAGCGATCAAAGTTCGCCCCAGTGCCGCAGATCGTATAATAGGAACTGGATCGGAGTTTGCACCCAGGAAAGGCCGCCCGGTGCAAGAGGACGCCGCCAGTGCGAGAAGACGCCACCGAGGGGAACGAAAGACTCTCCCGGTGAGATCTGGACTTTACTTTTCTTTTTGGGGAGTTTTGGTGGTACCACTCTTTTTTCTTATCTTTTTTGGGGGGTTTTGACGTTTGGGATTTTTATTTTGGATCAGGACTTTGGATTACAACGGGGAAATATTTCTAGGACTTTGTTTTTTCGAGGATATGGAACTCCTTTGTGGACATTAATCTTTTTGAAAAAAGAAGGGGCAAATTTTGGACATTTAATTATTTAGGTTTTTTGGCTGATACAAACTGAGTGATTTAAATCTAACATAATTATTGTTTGAGGGATTTCTGGGTTATTGATCTATTTATCAAGATAACTATCATCATTTCTTAGTATTGTAATTCTTTTTGAATAAATAATTGATGCTAAAAATCAACAAATTTCTTATTGAGTGGTTGGGTATTTATGTATTTATTTTTGATCAAAGTAATGGTGTAACATATTTTACCTGATTTCCTGGTACCGATCCCCCTTGAGTGTATTGTGAGTTCTGCTTTAAGTCAAGCTGAATTTTACACTTTGCCATATTTAAACTACCTTGCACTTGCAGTCATTACCTTGAATTCTGTGCCATGTTTGACATCCTCTCAAGCAATTACATTGAAATAGAAATCTTTTGAAGTTGATGACATACTGACTATGATGCTGACTACGAAGAAAACACCACCAGATCAGTTCATATTAAAGTTCAGTTCTTTAATATGAACTGAACTTACTCCCTTCAGATAACTGTTGAGGGTTTTGTTTGGGGCCAAGGACAGAGAGAAAAAATAAAACCCTCTAACGTGGCCACTTTTAGCTCCAAGTGTGCCCCATAAACTAAAACACTAGGGCAGGCCTTTAAGGCTACACTATTTAAAGGTAATACCACTCCCTCACACTGAGCTCGGATTGGTATGTTTTAACATTAAGACAGATTATTTTTCTAGAAAACTCATCAAGAGTTGCACAGATAGAATTTCCATTTCAAAAGTTTGTCATAGAAATTCATGTGACCTTCACGCACTTCAGTAGTTTGGAAAGAAGTTAACACATTCTCTTTTTTTCCACACTAACTCTATGCTTAATGCTATTGGCATAGCCAGCAGTATCTGAGAAGCTGTCCAGAGTACCACAATTAGTTAGCCTGGCCAATGCCTTCCTACACAACTTCACACAAATTGTAATCCCACTTCGCTGATTACTAGTATTATATTATACTGGTAATATAATACTTTCTGCTTTCTATTAAAGAGAGACTAAGGGCTTGCATTTGAAACTTTTGATGACTCCTTTCAGAATTAGAGAAAAATAGATCTACAAGGTCAATAGGAATTGACAGAAGCCCACGCTAAATCCTATCCCCCCTCACTCTGTTTTCAGAGGGGCTTTCAAAAGCACAGTGTGCTGCTGCTCACTGTCTGGTGGAGGAAATTGTACTGTATCATGTTGTTAGACCTTGCATGCACTGAGACAGCTGAGAATATCTTTTGAGTTTGTTTTTTTTTCTCCTCTTAGACATTTCCACCATAGCTTCATCTGCAAAGCTATCAACTTCGCGCATGACCCCACACACCTTTCACATAAACTCCTCAACCTCTTGTCATGTGGAAGAGGTACCAAACCTTTCAGGCCCTCATATTCTGTCCGTGAAAGCGGGTTTGACGGTTTCTTTCCCCAAACCATCAGACTCCTCACACAAACTGACAACTCGGACAGTTTGGCAACACCCTAGGCACTTTTAATATTTCCACAGGTTGATTTAACATTTTCACATTGAAAATATTCACAGGATTGATCAGATCAAATATAGATTACTTCAATGGCTTTAAGAAGAACACAATTAGCAATGAGGTACTGGCTCAGCTTACAAGGAAATGAGTCGAATCATCCAACGACAGAAACTCTAAAGCCATATTTAGAAAAAGAGCAGGAGATGAGGAGTTTTTGGGTGGACAATCAATAAAACAGCAGAAGAATTGCAAATAATCAAATACTCATTCCCAACAGTACCTTTACCATCAATACCTCCAGGGATTAAACCAGATGCAAAAGTAAATTTAACGCTTCATCCTTTTTATGATTTTTATTTTTAAACCTGCTTTTTACTATTACTATTTTTGGTTTCATCCCTGTATCTTCTCCTCATTAGTTTTAGTTGTGTGTTGCTAGCTTAGCAAGTTGACTGAATGAAATGTTTTAACTGTGCAGTTCATTTAATTTTGTTTATAAACTCATATATTTGAAAGAAGTTGTCTGTGTTTATTCCTTAAACGTGTGAATTTATGTCTTCTATTATTATTGTTTTAAAACTTAGGCCTTATTAGCCAGGTATTATAAACAATGAGACTGATTTTTTTTTTTTTTTGCTATATTACATATTTTTCTTTATTTTAAGAGTGATGCCCTGACATTTTTTATCCAAATTATTAGATTTATGAACAATTGCCATAAAAATGTATAATAATTTATTAGAAGTTAAACCTACTGAGGTACAACATTTTTAGTTTCCCAGACTTCTGATTCCCAGCACATGCGTCAATGTTTATGAACATGCATGCAGCCCCGAGGACAACGCTTCTTGACTAGAGCAACAAACAGAATACACAAATTTGCTCAACAGCACACCTCTAAAAACTGTCAAAGTGTACAGATTAGGGAAGCAGAGGACCTTCTTTGAGGTTTGAGAATTAATGCTGGTGAGTCAGAGGAGGCTGATAAATATTTAACACAGCTTTCAGGCTCTTTTAAAATGGCTTTGCACTCTTTGCTCTTGTATGCTTTACTTTTTGGGGCCACAAAGAAACAAATCCTGTGCTAAGTAACACATATTTATGAGAACCTACTGCTCCCAACGTTAAATACATGTATGAATCTCCCCAGCCTGCATAAAGGCAAACTTATGAAATCTTATTAATAGCCAACTTTAAAAGAATCACCTTATAAACCCTCAGTGACAACATGTCTTCTTAATAAAACAGAATAGAATATATTTTATTGATCCCCAAGGGGAAGTTGCTTATTCTTTGACAAGCTACTGCATCTAAGGTGTTAAATATTAACAATACAAATATAGCCATAAGAGATAAAATTTTATATATATGTATATATATATATATATATACAGTACAGACCAAAAGTTTGGACACACCTTTCTAATTCAATGGGTTTTCTTTATTTTCATGACTATTTATAAGGCAAGAAATCCCACTTATTAACCTGACAGGGCACACCTATGAAGTGAAAACCCTTTCAGGTGACGACCTCTTGAAGCTTATCAAGAAAATGCAGAGTGTGTGCAAAGCAGTAATCACAGCAAAAGGTTGCTACTTTGAAGAAACTAGAATATAAGGGGTATTTTCAGTTGTTTTACACTTTTTTGTTTAGTGCATATTTCCACATGTGTTATTCATAGTTTTGATGCCTTCAGTGTGAATCTACAATGTCAATAGTCATGAAAATAAAGGAAACTCATTGAATTAAAAGGTGTGTCCAAACTTTTGGTCTGTACTGTATGTATATATATATATATATATATATATATATATATATATTTTTTAGGAATATAAAACAAAATTTTATTTTGAGTGGTGTAGTTTTGTTCCAACTAATTTGACTAATATGATGCAAAACCACAGCAGAATTCAATGTTTGATATTTTAAACGCACATCAATATACTTCAGTTCACATTGAGCTGCAGTCTTCTAAACATCACTGAACATATAATCTTTTAGCTGGTAGAAATTATGAATATAAGGTTGCATGTCAGAGTTCACGAGTTTGTGTTTTTCCTTTTTGCTCTGCTTGTTATGGGTTGTGGAATCTCAGCTGGCTGTTGGGAGACTAGCCCGTGGCTAGCCACAGCTCATTGCTCAGGAGGTCTGTCCCCCTGAGCTCATTACTCAAAAACGCCCATGCTAGCTCCACCGCCTGGGGCAGAAAGTCAGTGACTCATTGACCATGCTACTCAATATAACCAACAAGATGATTGAACATGAACACTTTCGTGAATTCTTTTGCACTTGAATCCCTTTTTTTTTTTTTTTTTTTTGGCTTGTATTGTTCGTTAATGTTGGAGTCCCGAGCTGGGAAACGATGACTAATTTGGGATGGCTAAAGCTGACTGCAAACTGAAAGATGCTGCTGCTCTCGATGCATCTAACTGGTCATCAGCTATTTTGACTTGGATCTGAACTGCAAATTTGCTGATAAGTTGTAGACCTTAAGATCACATGCTTAAGTCCTCTTGTATAAAGGAGATGCCAGGAGGCGAACAGAAGACGCAACAAGCAGTTCCTTTACTGGACACTTGAAGCGAAACATGATTTTTTTGTAAAATGTCTTCAAATTTCCTTTACATGAAGAAAATTTATTTGAACTGAATATGAATAAATCAATGTTTGACTTACCAAATCTTGATACTCAAAAAAGGACCATATTTTTCTTGTCATTTGTGCTTTTGAAGTTTTCCAAATGTGCAATAGCAAGTTTGGAGCAAGTAGGTAGTTCAAACTAGAATGCAGGACAGTTGAAGGTGATTCAAGACCTCTGAAGAGAAAAATGTGCCTTCGTACATTGGAAAATGGTCTCCATTGGAGACAGACTCTTATAAAGTTATTAATGTAGAAGACTATTCTAGAAGTCATTTGATATGTGATCTTTATCCTTATACAGCTCTAATTCTTTCCTCTAACATTTCTGATTTCATACTTTTGTCTATAATTGGTTCATTCTTCTCTACAATCCTTGATGTGCATAATTTTACTTAAAAAAAAAGACTTGAATCCATGACAATTGATCACAGGTATCTTTGAGCAGTTATGTAAGTTGAGTTTTTTTTTCACTGAAATGATTTGTGAGGAAACAAAGTTGAACTTGGGAAAACATTGAACATTTGTGTGTTTTCATAACGTTACAACAAATTTCTGTTAGTACTTTCACAAATATTTAAAATCATTTGTGGAAGTGTGGATCCTATGCTTTCCAACAATGTAATCCTTGGCTCCTCATCTTCGCTACCCTTCAATATCAGAAATCCCCTCATGCTTGAAAGGAGTGTGTCAAAAGGATTGTTTTTCTTTTCAAATATGTCAATACATCCTTTGTACTGAAATTGTGTTTTGAATTTGAAATACATGTCGAAGGGATTAGCATGCATCATTGGTGGTAGCACACATTAGGCTGAATTGCTACAATTAGACACTGTTGAGATTTCCCATCTATTTTCCTCCATCATATGCCAGGGGGGTCTGAACTATGTCCGCAAAGGTTATCTCTTACAGATGGCTCCCCAGATTACAGGTCCTACGTCAAGAAAAAGGAAGAGAGTGTCTCCCTATCTATCTCCTGTGGTCCTTTGAATCTGGGCATGGAGTTGACTTTTACCCAGATGATAGATCTACTGTTTATGTACTTTCATGGACACATGCACAAATCCTGCTAACTTGATGTCTTTTAGGGAACTTGACATTAAAGCTTTCAGTATTGACACCTTATTTTTACAACACTTGAAACTGCCTACCTCTGTTGTCTCTGACCTAACTTATGTCTGCTTGGACGGATTTGTCTTGCCAGGTTGGCCAATGCTCTTTCTGTCAAATGTACTATGTGCTTTATTCACTTACAAATCAGTGATTGACTGAAAGGGCAACTAAACTAGAAAAGAGCTGTGGGTACATCCTTTTTTATTAACTCTGGTCTTTTTTTCTGTACTTTAATTTAATATTCCTTGATATTGAACCACACTTACTACTTGTCACCACCTTCCATCACTTGTGTTTTCCTTTCGGGTTCCAAAAGGCAAGAGGTAACATCCTTGAAAGAAAGTAGTGGTTTCTTTGCATCTCTCCACTGTAATTTCTTTCCTCGAGAGAGGAATATTGACCACTACAGAAAAACCATGTATTGAAATGACTTCGTCCAAGGACTGTTCCTCTATTATTCAGTGCACAGCTTACTAGTGTTGCATGTATAAAGGGGGTTTAGTTGGATGTGGTGTCTGAAATCCTGTAAAGCCAACTTTCTCCTCAAGGAGATCGGTCATATTGTGAGGCTACATCAAAAGCTGTTGAGGCTAAGTAGGGTTATAGCCATATGGAAATGCCCTTGATCTCAAGCTTCTGTTTATTAATGTTGTAATTTGTAATTCTTTAGGGTTAAGCTTCAAGAAAAATGAGTGCGCAATTAATAATCAGACAAGCTGGGAAGCACTGACCTTAGAATACATACTGAATTATTACATATTTAAGATGTGTATGTGACTGACCGAGACAAAACAATACATTTCTCAAAACCAAAATAACGGCCATCAAAGTTTCAAACGAATTGTCCTGAAACCTATTGTCATGAAAACATGTATTGTATTGTATTTTGTTAATATTGGGGTTTCTTTTTCCAATAGCTCATTTCCATTCTGTGACTTAGGGTGACGTGGCAATGACAATTAGCCACATGTTCCTTTTAAACTTTCATTTTATAGGCCAAAACCAATAACTAAAGTGTGTGAATAGCCAATGAAGCCCTGTATGTTAATCAGCTGAGTTTCCCCAACCACCTCAAACAAATCAGATTTACTCTGTACGCATGCTGAATTCAAACACAAAGATAAAAAATTTTAAAACTCCTTCAACTAGTTTTTAATTTTTTTTGTGCAAATAAACAAAAATTGGTATATTCTCAAACATTGATGGTGCTTATCTTTTTTTTCTTTTCTTCTCTAGCAAACATTTCCTAATTTTCAACTATCAGGTAAGATATATTTTATGTTCTAGTTTTGGGTGCAGCCCATATCAGAAACTACCAGTGTATGCACGTCTTCAAAAAATGTTTTGTCTCAAACCAAACTGAAGATTCTCCTTTTTTCAGATTTATATATTTAGGAAGGTGTAAAAGAAATCTTAAAAAAAAAAAAAAAAAGACCAAAAAAAAAACAAACGTTAATTTAGAAACATCTCTTAATTCATTTCCTATGGAACTTGTACTATGAGGTGACAGTCAGCTAAGTGACCAGCGAAGTTTGCGCATGTGAAATTTCGAACTCATACAGGCTAGTACGCAACACAACAAATTAAAAAAAAAAAAGTTTGACTTTTCTTGTGGAAAACTTTCACCTTTCGCTGTTGTTCGTCTCTCCTTGTGTGTCCAGCCCATAAAGCTCAGCTGTGAACTAAAAGAATCCTCCATGGTACAGAGGCTTTTAGGTGTTACATCCAGTAGCATTGTAAGTTCTTTTTCTTTGTTTTTTCTCTCTCTGTATAGTTGCAGCTTCCTACCTGCTGGCTCTACTGTGGGAACTGGATGCAGACCTCCTTCTGTCTGAGGCCTACAGCAGATCTAATTGAATCATCACAGAAGATGCAGCTGGATCTTCGGTGAGTAGCTTGCCTCTTTACTAGGTGCTTTTATAGCTTTAATTGCTTTGAACTAAGAACTTTGGATTACAGCTTTGATTTTTAGACATAATTTTTGTTTTGTAAATTTTGTTTTATTTAGTATTTTGGTTTCTTAGACTCTTTTTGATTATTAATTTTCACTCTTAATTTTAAAGAGAAACTGAACAAACACTACAGTGTTTAAACCTTTAAGATTGGTTTTAATGTTATTGCTTCTTACCCTTGAGCCAATTCCTAACATAGGTCAAAATAGGTAGTCCAAATAATCTGCATTATTTAATATTAACACATTAAAATGATTAATTAATCACTTTAACACATTAATGAGTAAACGTTGACAGCCATAGTAGTTTGGTAATGTTTGATAAATCTAGAACTGAGTAGCTTGAGGAAAAACAATTTTCAGTGAGTTACACTTATAGCACCTACGCAGCTTTTTCGGGTCGTATTACACCAAATTTGAAATACATTAAGATTTAAAACAAATCACAGTTTACATTTATCTTGGTTTTAAGCATATTGGTAGTTTTTAGAGCCATTTTCTGATTAAAAAACAACCCACATAAAACAGGACTAATATATTGTAAGCCGATAACAATGTTGTCTATTAAGGCTTTATAGCTGTGAACAATGCTTTGTTTTCTCAAATTAGAGCTGGAGGTATTTTATCATTGCTTCTTTTCCTTGTGTGGCCATTGTGTCATGCATTGATGTCCGTTATGCATACCAAGCATAAAGTCACAGCTACCTGGGGCTTGTGTGTTTTTCTTTCATGTTCTTCTAATTATCTCTGGGTTTCACTTAGAGGAAGTATAACTGCTGATTATAAATGACCTTTTAGTCTTCTTATGGCGTTGTATTGACTTCTATTGATTCTGCACAGCCCAACTGAAGATGCAGACTTTATCTTATCCATCATCAGTTTATCCTTCCATTAACATAACTTCAGTGCATGCCTTACCATGAACCCTTTAGCCAGGACCCCATTGATGACAACCTGCCTCATTAGGAGAGGAATTTAGTCTTTTTTTATGCCAGCGATTGTACTAGAGAAATTCCTTCTGGGATTATAATAATAAATAAACAGCACAATATACAGTTGCACACAAAGAACCAATAGTCCATTAATTTCACTCCTAATCCTTGCGTTCTACATACTACTGCACAGAAAGAAAAAAGTAAGCAATATAACCTACTGCATAATTTTGTAGAAACTTGATGCAATGAAGGCAAACTCTGTCTCCATTTAATTCTTTGAACTCCCCCAGTGGATGCCAATGCAATTTTATTATTGAACTGCCTCTCTTTCTATCTCCATGTGTTTCCATGCACACTCTGACACATCCATCTAAATCAATCACTTTTGTCAGCAATTACAAACAATTAGCAGATAAAGAGTTCCATATGCAAAGTCTTCTCCTTCTGACATTGCTCTGCAAGCATGGCTGGTTTGCATATTAATGAGCCTTTATTCAACCCTATGGGACATGCCCCTATTATAGCTCAGTGATCAACCTATTCTTTATCTCTCTCTTTTTTTTTCTTTCTCAGAATGTAGGTTGTTTTTCAAAAAACTTGGGCAAACTTCTCCCACACAGTGCAGTTGCTGCTGAATATGCAAAAGAAAATCTCCAAAGCTCAGTGGACTACTGCAACTCACTTGCATCAACAGTGTTTAGACTAATTTCACACCCCTCATATGGAACTTCAGGAGCTCCTACGGATGTTATGGTTCTGCTGAGCATTGCCCTCTAGCTCCTAACGCCTGATACTCTTAAAGTTAGACAACATTGCAGAATTATCTTTGAGAAGGGCTTATCTACTTTATTCTGTCCAGTTGGGAGTTGCAGCAAATTAAAGCACTAACACATTTTTGAGGCAGCACTGTTGTTCATCTTCACCTCTTCGGAAAACATCCCATTGAAAAGTTTTTTGACCTTGTTCACCGCAAAATGAAGTTCCATCAGTGCAGTTTTTAACAATATAATGGGAAACCACTGAAGGCTACTATAAACTTTACTCAGGTGATTATTTGCTCATGCTTCTGTATGTAGAACAGAGTCAGAACAATGCAGTGGGCTAACTATAGGATTAACAAGGATGGAGACAGGAACATAAAGGTTCGGGCCGCACCGAGACGGATATCTAAACACAGAGGTAGACTGATTGGCATGGGTAGAGCCAATGATTGGCATGGAAATGTCACTGATGTCTTTGACAGCTTGGCGGTGAAAGAAAATTCTGTCTCACTCTCTCTCTGTTTGTGTGTGTTGGCGGGGGATGGCAAGTCACCTGACTACATGTCAGAAATGCAGCACGACTGTCTTTTCACCCATTTCCCTGCTGACCCATTCACACAACCCATTTCTTTCTCACATCCACCCACTCATAGAGAGGAGGGAGCAATGGATTTTTGCTAATGCAAATACACATTTAGCCTCTTTTTCTGAACCAACCCTCTATTGTATCAGTTCTCAAACGCAGAGGACTACACGGGACAAACGGCTAGTAAATCTAAACTCAAATGACATCACATAACAGCTGTACAGGAGAGACCTGAATATTTAGTTCATCAAACAGAAGACCAACTTTTGTGCACATATGAGTAGCTAGCATAAAGCAAGCATATTATGAGATCAATTATTGATGAGCCATATTAAAACAGAGATAAAGGGGGCTGATGTTGGAGTGCATTGCTATAAACACAAAGATCGTAAGCAAAGCAAGGTAACTGACTTTTTGTTCCTAAAACAAACATTGTCTTTTTGAGCTAAGTGGAACTGCAGGGAAAACATATTACATGTGCTTTAAATGTGCATGTCAAATGTTGCTAGAACATAATTGCAACTTTCTGAAACCCAGTGAATCCTGTCAATTCTATCTGGAAACGCCAGTGGTACATAATGCTGTGGGGGGGAAAAGCATCTTAAATTGTTTCTCTGCCATTAGAACACAGAGCAGCTCATACACAAGCTTGGTTGACACTGTTAAGATCTTCCTCCTAGCTCTGATTGGTTGTTTTTAACCGAGAGTGATCCATTTCTTCACATGAGAATAGCACTGAGAGGAGGTGGAAGAGGAGGAGTTTGATTTTTTTTTTTCTTTCACAGATTTATTTGTTTCACACTAAATTGTCACAACATAGTGTCAGTTTTAACAAATATGTATGGAAGAGCTGTTGAAGTTTTGCTCACACAAATCTTTAGATTAAAATGATTCCGTTTAATTCTTGACGAAAGCATTAATCTACCTTTCTATCATGTTTAGCTACGTAGAGCTATAGCTAAACGTTTAGCTAAACATTGACTAATACATTCTGTCTTAGCATTATTCCTTTAACATGTGGATTACAGTTGTCTGGTCTTCTTGTGAATGTTTATACCATTCTGCTCAGAATGATGGACTATAAAGACAGAATTACAGTTGTTACAGAGCACACTTGTAAGACAATACACTAAAGTGCTTTATTGTCCACTTATTTAAATTTTGAAAGATTCCTTTTGACTAAAACAATGGAAGTAAATCCATATTTTGTTCACTGCCTGTCTAGCAAGATACACACAGTCATCCACAGGTCTTGTGAGGACCGAAAAAGGCCAAAGTGAGTGTTTTTTGTCACTGCAGACAGAGGAAAAATTATACATATTGATCTGCTTGATGTGTAATGGCGCAGTGTAGATTCTCTGTTCAGCTTGTTAAATATTAATTCAACCAAATAAAAATTAAATGCAACTGAATATGTCATTATTTTTTAAAAATTGACAAGTGAAAATAAATTATGACAGGATTTTTTTTTTTACGCTGTCAGTCAAAATGATGGACATCAAGAAAGTCTAATGCAACCTCTGACAGAGAGATCTGGAAGATGACTCGTCTCTGTACCCACTTGCATGCAGAAGCTGAGGGAGCTTAATTCTCATGCAAGAAGGAATGAGTGCATGTATGATTCTGTCTGAATTCATCTCCAACTCACTAAACCTCTGTAATTACATGCCCTCACGGGAAGAAAATAAACCATTTTCATCTATTTTGATGATGAATTTGACAATATACAGTTATGTAGACTTCACCTCTGCAGGAAAAACACAAATCTCTGTCTTTGACGGTGCTGATCTGAAGGCTGTGCAATTAAACATTGTTATATGAGAAAGTAAATCAATCTATAGTCTGTGAATCTGCTATCAGGATATGGTTGATGACAGGCCAAGTCAGAGAGCGAATGATTTAGTTGACAGTACCGGTCACATAAAAACCTGGAGGGACTGAGTAAATGGTGAGCAAAAATGCAGGATAATTTGCCAAGTTCCTAAATGACAGCATTTTTCATTTTTCTGAGTTTTACTGTCAATTTTGATGGAGCCAAAATATTCCCAGGAAGAACAACTGAACACAGAAAGTCAAAAGGTAAGATAGGAAAAAAAAAAAAACACTCATGAGAGTGGGAGTTATTCTCTGCATTTTCGTTTTAACATACGGGTCCGTGGGATCATTTAATTTAAATTACTGGCTTCCTGGGAAGGTAATTTTCTTTCACGACTCACCGTATTAATTAACTGTAACACCAGCATAGCCTTGGCTTAAGTGATTAGTGGTGTCATCTCCTAAAATTAATCCCTTGCCTCAGTCCTAGGCCTGGTTGGTACTGTTTGATACACAGAGGAGGACCATGTCTATATCCACAGTTGGGTAAAGTATCCTAAGAAAAAGTCGGGGTGTACATTGGCGTGTATATACATCAAGTTAGACTTGATGTATTTTACATGGTGTTAAAATCAGCATTCAATTACAATAAGTAATGTTCATAAGATTTTCTCACATGACGATAACATTTCATTTTTGTTGGTTGATATTTGAATGAGAAATTGACCTTTTGTTTTGTGGAAGACTAAGCAGCTTAAGGGTATTATTTTGTGACATCTAACATTGTTGTCCATGAAAACATATTTAAATGTAAATGTATTTAAAACATAATCTTTTGATTCCTGTCATTTTATGTGTTCTTAGCTAGTTCTAAGTTAGATTAGTCTCGTAGTTATAGATATGTTTTGTGTGTTTTTAAGCGTGTTTTGTTTATGTGTTAGAGCAATCTTTCCAGCAGACCCAAAGCCTATGGGAGCCAATTAGAGTGTAATGCTGGAGTTGACAAAAGAGATGCCACTTGGTCCAGCCCACCCACTTTTCCAATGAATCTCTCCTCAGCTTGATGGCCAAACACAGCTTTAATAAGAAAGGTGTCTGGCACTCTCATCTCCTCTCAGACACACAGGAAACCCAGTGGCCACAGAGTTTGGGCTTAGATGAGGTCACTGTCCCTGTGGGCTCAGCTGGAAAAGCGGAAACAGCGAAATAAATGGACAAGAGACTAGAGTGTAAGGGAACCAGTTACTGAGCTGAAATGTCACGTGTGTCTCTGAGACATTATATAACAGAATATTGGACGAGATTGCAGATCAAATGACTGCTGTATGCCTGGAAGTCAGACCCATTTTTTCCTGTGGAGAAATGTGATACAACTGGTTCACCTTTCTAACTCCCCTCTGTTAACGGATGACTCGGTAACAAGATCACCAGTGGCTAAAATAAACACTGAAGATAGTCTTTCCTATGTTATGCACCAGTAAAAATGTAATTAAGAATACCCAATGTTGTACAAGTAAATTGATCTTTGAGTATTCAATTGTTAAACAGTTTGAAAACAATGAAAATATCTGCAACACAAATAGGCTGATTAATAGAGTCATTAGGGTAACACTCATTGGACCTGGAGGTGGATTTAAAGTCTGTTGTTGGACCAGCATGCTGGACTGTAACTCACACCAAGCACGTAAACAAAGATGACATCATAGTGCAATACAAGTCTGCAGACCAAGAAAGCTGAGAGTTCACACTGTGAATCAGCTCCCAGGCGTTGTTTTGTCATGTTTTAGCTTTTTATTATTCAATATGTGGTTAAGTTTAATATACCTGAGCTTTAAGACGGTACATTTTGGTGAAAAATGAAAATCGCTTACTTTCTATATTTACTGTAACAGAGAGCGCTACAAGACATCTTTCCTGCCCACTGCCATCGCTGTCTACAATAACTCTTTGAAAAATTTAACTAATATGAGTCACAACAAGATTTAATTTCCATTTGGGATCAATTAAGTATTTTTGTAATTGAACTGAATTGAAAACACTCTACAGTGGTTCATAAATGATCTGTATAATGGAGCATTGATAAGCACTTGCGTGCATTAATAACTAAATCTCAAAATCAATCTCATTCACTTCGATCCCATCTGAAGGAGAAATGTTTTATCACCATTAAGTTAAATATTGTATTTAAAAATAAACAGTTCTCGTTTCCAAGGATTGTTAGCTATGGACAATTAACACAAGTTAAATTCCAAAAAAAACAAACAAAAAACTAATACCAAAGTCTACAATAAATCACCTGTTTGCTAGCAAAAGTGACAGGAAATAAACAAAAAAAAAATCTATGAACTGACTGAGTAGTCATGACCTTTTAAACCTGTTATGTTGTTTTTTTTGTTTGTTTTTTTTTTTTTTTACTGATTTATTTAATCAGCCCATTTAGGAGTCTTCAAATATTTATTTATGATTTTTTTTTTACCAATGTGTCACATCTTTTGTCACTTGCTGTGGGCTCCACAAGTCTCTTTTCCTTTGCTGGCTTTCTGGCAGCAGAGACAGCTGGGAAGCATCTAAAGTCTTTCCATCACTCAGTATACAACTGTATGTTCTAGCTGTGCCACTCTAAGCTTCCTCTACTTGGGTTTCCTTTTGTCTCGTTCAGGTTGTCTCTCAAACAAACCTCGAAGGGTTTACTGTGAGGCTTTTTGTAGGTCTCACAGCGAACAATGCACCATTACAATCGACTCGCATGCAGCCACTTCTTCTAGGAGCAACGGTTTCGGAAGGAGTCTGGTGTTTGGATCATGAATGATATTCCAGAGGGGAAAGGGATATACTGTAGGAAACCTGCTAAAGAACAAGGCCTCCAGTAGCAGAAATAACCCTCATTTAATTGTACTTTAAATCCTCAGGAATGAAATCTTGCATTAGTCTGTAAAATAATAAATACTACGTACATCTTTAAGATGTAAGCAGTATTGTAGGTTTGCCTTTGGATCATGTTGATAACTAGCTTACACCCAATACTTACAATATTCAAAACAGGTTGTTCTACAAAGTAAAAAAAAAAAAAACAAGGTGGAAGAGGATTAAACAAAGAATCCTACTTTCTATCTATAACAGTGTTTTTCGGAGTTAACTGATGACTCAAGTCTTTTTTGGATGGAGTTGTGGACAGTTTATGGACTGGATAAGAAAGAAGAGCTGATGGTGGAGTTTTTGACATCTCACCTAGATGACCATTCCCTAACGGGCGTCGCTAAAGTCTTACTGATGGTCACCAGCCAACATGGTGACCAGGTGACAGCACACACTCTCACGTCAGATAACATGACAGCTGTTTGTTACTGTTGGCAGCATGGCTCCGAGGCGATAGTTCCTCTCGGCCTGTTGATTGCTGGGGCATCATTTGGCCGAGAGTTTGGACAGACTCGTCAACAAACTAGAGATTCAAGATGGTGAACATTAAACTAGCTAAGCATATGCAATTATTTTTTATGCGTCATTAGTGGAAATTGTGACAAAAAAGATTTTTCCAAGAAGATCAAAGATGAGGAGCTAGATGAGTTTGTCAGATAGTTTGAATTTGATAAAAAAATATATAAAATTTACAAAGGTTACAGCAAAACCTGGCAAGGGCTACTTGAATAATGTGCAGCATGATGTCGGGCTCTTTTTCATCCATCCAACTGATTAAAATTAGTAGTGCAATCCACAAATCTGGTCTTTATGAAAGAGAATGCCATTTCAACTATTTAGTGTGGAATAGGCCATGCAGGGGCCAAAGTAAACATATGTCCTCCTCTGGTCAGATGAGAGCAAAATTGAACCTTTAGCCCCACATCTAATCCGCTGTGTGTGAGAGTAAACCAACTGCACATCCTCTTGAACAAACTATACCTTGTTTATCCTCAGCTTTTAGAGAAATAGCTCAGAAGTCTTTCAGCTGTAATGTCAGTCAAAAGTGGTTCTACAAAGTAGTGACTGATTTCAGATTTTATTTTGTACAATATTTTGAAAATTATGTATCTTGTTCCTCCAAATGTACGCATTTAGGTAATCAGAAGGTATGAAATGCCCCATCTAGTTTATCTGACACACCTTTCTTAATACATACCCAATGCTCGTTGGGATTTTAGTCTTTGGTCTTTTGTCATATTCTTCAAAAACTATTTCCATTATCTTAAGGTCAGAGGCTGACGCTGCCTGCTGACTGCAATATTTATCAATCAAATAGGCCTGAGACAACAGAGAAAAGTGGAGTGGCACAGCAAAGAGCACTTAGCCCGGATAAACAGGCGGGTAGTACCATGGATCACTGCACTGCTAAGCCTGTCACTTGGAGAAGGGCTAGAGGGAGACAAAGAAGTGAGAAACTCTGGACAAAGCATACACATGTGCGTAGGCGTGTGTGTGTCTTAGAAACAGAGTGCATGTGTAACTTGGAGTGGGGCTTTAGGGGGGGAAAACACAGGCCTGGTCAAAATGTCATCAGCGTGCCAGCTTATAGCAACTTGAAAGGCTTAGACTTGTGATATTTATCCTGTGGGCTTTGGCAGGGAGGTGGACTGGGAGAGAAAATATCTGTAATTTCACGGTGTCTTCAGGGGAAATTTGATTTCAGATGGCTGGCAGTCTGATAAATAGGAACTGCTGCCTGCAATCCTTTCCTAAAGGGACAAAAGAAAGGGTACAAGTCTCCATTACATCCAAGTGAGCCGGTGTGTAACTGTGTGTTCTACTACGTAAATGTTGCACGTCAGTTTCAGAGGAAGGTTTATGCATATATGATCACTTCTTTTTGCACAGAGTCACAGTCTTTTATGAACTTCAGTTTTGATATGGCTGAATTGGTGTTGATCACCCTCTGTACTGCTTTTTACATTATTTTTAAACTCAATTGTCTAAGAACCCTTTTTCAGGAGTTAAATAAGGTCAGACTTTATTCCACTTTACAGTGAATAAAGCTCCTCTGTGGCTCAGCTATCTGGGCATTCACTACTCGCAGACATAAAGCCAACATCCAGACAATATTGTCATGAATTTTTAATAACAAAATCATACCCCATTAATTCAATAGAGACCTCTAAAGTTCAGTATGGTGTCCAAACAATTAGTTCTCTGCCCATCATTTCTCTCTATTTATTTCTCTCTATTTATTTTTAATGTGACTCTTCAAACAGTGGAAGTGAAGAATATGGAGATAATAGCAGGAATATGAAAGTAGAAAACAAAAATGCTAAAAAAAAAACCAACAAAAACATGTGAAAAGAGAGAAAAAAAATCATTTGATTTGCCTGAACACATCAATTTGGTGGATCAAGCCAGTAAATACATTAATAGCTAAGAGCTGGTAAGAGCGCCTCCGTGATTACTCCTCATTCCTTTCTTTCCCCAACTCTTTCTCAGCAGTTCGTGTTTTTAATAAGTCCTAACACATGCTCCAGATCCAACCTCTACACCGCTGTTTATTACCCTGCCTCTATGCGACCTATGATTACAAAAGAGGTGAAACGTTTTCAAAGCGCTCACATGACTCCAATTACATCAGGTATTGTGTAAACAGTGAACGCCAAACGTGGGAGATACTCAAAGGAGCCTGACCTTATTTCTAGTGAAAGAGAATGTAGGAGGCAGAAAAAATGGATTTAGCAGCTCTCGGGTGGAAACAGCTGAGTACGACTGCTGTGCCTCAATGACGGGTCTATTCTGCTCGTTCGCCAACAGCTTCCAAATGCTGCTGATGCCTATAAGGAGAGGACCCCTCGGCTGTCACTGGCAGTGGGTTACTCTCAGTCTTTCCCCCTTACAGAGAATATGTATCAGTGTGTGCACCAGTGGAGCATGGACAGCTCCCGAATGATGCTGTACGGCATTTCACGTACTGCTGCCATCTTGTCTGTGCAGTTAGAGCAGCTCGGTAGCTATGGAGAGCTAAAGCAGAAACAAATTAACGGTTTGATATATGCCAAAAAAAAGTAAACTGTCTGTCTGACAGTCTTTGAATTGGGAAGCCTGTTATAATGGGGCTAAGAAAAAACATTCTTCTGTAGATAAGTCTAAAATATCATACAGGAATTAGAATTAAAATATTTGTTTCTTTCCTTATTATGGACATAGAGAGTTTTACTCATTTAAATTCGAACATGATTAAATTTTTAGTACACCTGTCTGCGCTTCTCTTCCAAAGCAATTACACTTAATGTTCTTGAATTCCTCTTAAATTGAGTAAGATCACATTATTAAGTGATCTCCATCATCAATATTTTAAGTTAATTTTGTCTTCAAGTTTGATACTTGTAACAGTTATTTAATAATTAGGGTATGGTGTTCGGGATGTCGGTTTTGATATGAAGAAAAATATTTTACATTTTAGTTGGAGGATCAGTAAAGATATATCACCTATTCGTGAATAGGTGTTTAAAAAAATGAAGCAAGTCTTTCAACCAGTAGATTAAAAATTAAATACCTGACTTGAATTTTATCAGTATTTGTTTTCTTTTAAAAGAGAAAGAACTATGTTCTTTTTTCTTTTCTCATTGCATCTCAGATGTTTTTCATATTGCTGTAAAAAAAAAATGTGTAAAATGAGAACATAATCCTATTTTTCAAAACTTTTCCTACCTTTAATTTGTGTAAACTGACAATCTGCTAGTTGGAAAAAATAGAAATTATACAATAATCAGGTTTTATAGTGTAAATATCCCTAAAGTAATACATTTGAATTGTAATTTGTTTTTGTTGTTGTGCAAATTTTGAAGTTTTAGTGTAAATTTGTTTAGTTCTCCAATGTTTTAACTAAAATAGTCAGAGTGCTGGCATCCTTCAGTCAAACCGTGTCTAAGCAGTTGAATTTTCCTACGGGTTGTAGCAGTTCAGCTTGGTAGAACTTCGTCACAGCACCACATTCGGGCATAAAACCATGTCCCTAATGGACATAAGGCCCCGCCCGGTGGCGATTCGACAGCAGCTCGACGAGGAGCGAGTTGTGTTTGTTGTGGAGAGGATGGAAAGCCTTGCTGCAGGATGGATGGAGGAATGTTTCAGACTGACTGCAGTGCTTAGGAAACGACTCACGGCAGCCCTCTCTGCTCTGTTCATGACACAGCAGGGGTGCAGGTGAGCTGCGGAAGATTGTCGCCATAAAATTCTCCAACAACACAGAAAAAAATGTCACTAGATTTATCAAGAATTGTTTTTATTTTTTTGTGTGTTTTTTGGGGGAAAAAAAGTTGCTGCAGGTCTGAAAAGTCAATAAATATATGATAAAGTTAACAACAGTGGTTCTTTCTCCGGATCACAGCCCTGCTTACCCCCTCTGCTCATCCCCACACTTGGCCAAGTCTTTTGTCTCCACCACTTTGGTGGAAGTTTTCAAAGTTTGACCAAAGCAAGATTTTGCTTTCACAGCTAGTATCTTTTGAGTCTATCTTCTTGACATAATACCTGATTCAAATGAACCAGAAATAAGTTTGATCTGTCATAATGTTTTCTTTTTACGTTTAAAAAATATATTAGCTGTTATTTAACCATTAACAGTATCATTGAGCTCTAAGATCTCAATGCGACAAGATTACAGAACCCAGCATATCAAACCATAGTTTCAAAACATACGACATGTAGTAACCAAGATACGCCGTCCAAAAAATCAGGACTAAAAATAATTTTTTTCTAATATTTGCTTAACAACCTTTAGCAAAACCCGAAGTTTCCAGAGAGGCCCCAAAGATCAAAATAATCTAATTGTGTAATGAATTAGTCAGGAAAAGACAACACAAAAAAAATCCAAAGCAATAAATCTACATGCCTTGGCACAGTAAAGATAGTCATCAGGTTTTGGTAAAATCATGGCACGATGGTAACGTAAACATAAAACAAGAAACTACACCCAAAATCAATTAAAAATCAATATAGGAACTGGACATGGATTGATCAGTAATGTTTAAGGAGCTGCAGGATTTCCTGACAACCATAAAATGGGTTCCACTTGTAACGATTATGTACTCTCTTCTCCACACATGTGGCCAGAAGTAAGTCTGCAATCCAAATTCAAAGAAAACATCCATGAATTGTGAGAGTGTCACAAAACCTTGTGAAAGACTGTGTTACGGTCTGGTAAACCCAAACTTGAACCTTTTCGCAGCAGTTCCCAAAGGTAAATTTGGCATAAGGAAAAGGCTACGGATTACCATCAATATACCCACAGTGAAACCAGGTGGCGGCAGCATGGAGCAGAGCTTTTTGTAGAGGCAAATGAAAATGCTTTCCTTTTTTAAATCAAGGTTTACATCCAGATCAACAAAAGAATGATTGTTCTCAACGAAAATGTACTTTTTGAAGTAGCCTAGCAAAATTCTGCAACTAAATTGGACAGAAAAAGAAATGTCATCAAAATCAGGTAACTTTTAGAAACCTTTGTTTAGAAGAATGAATGCTTTTGACATCTGATGTAGAAAAAGATTGGTAAAAAAAATATAATGGTATGTTTAATTGATAACACTCAAGATGTCAGGGGAACATCCCTATAAGTCACAATTTCTTTTTTTAATTACGACACCAGTGCACAATTTATAGTCTCATCAACAACAGAGAAACAACGGCCATACAGACAGGAACACAAGCAAGTTTTAATTTCACAGAGCAAGTGAAGTTTGACGGACATAAATGCAACCCATTTTCACCTCTGTCATCATTAAATGCATACATTTCCATCATATAATTTTCTTTGCAGTAATCTCCAGGTCAATCATGTACAAGGTCTGAGCATGCATTTGCAAAGATGCACATTCACATACGCACACATTATGAGGCTTTGATGTAAGCTATCCCTGTAATGATCGGGGCTTAGCTCATCTCATTTCCTTGATTGAAGCTGTACAGCAGCATAAATAATTCATTCTCATGTATATTGCAGTGTTTTAAATCATGGTTTTTGAAATTCAGTTTGATCAGTCAATTGGGAACACATGTAGACCTTTGCCAACCTGTCTGTCCTAAATGCAATTCTATTTTAGATTGATCTCTTTGTAAGACCGACGAACATCTGCTTTAAAAGATCAAATAACTAAATGGTTTATGACATTACTGACAACTCAAATGTCAGGGACTCAGAAATGTGTGCATGGTTTCTGTCAGTAAGTCCACACGTCCACACTGTTAGACAGCAGCGTTAAAAAAATATATATTTGTATTTGCATGTAAACATTTACTTCACTTCAAGCCTAGCAGGTGTAACTTAAAGTATTTTGAGAAACATCATGTTTTCTAATGCAATAGATGCAAATTGCTCAATCATTTTTGTTCTATGGCTAAAGCCAGTCAGTTAGAGCTTAACAGCCTTAGGCGACGCACTAACTTTACTTCAGAAGCTGCAAGATTACACAAGGTGACATTCAAAGTTATTTCAGTCACACGAGCATTGAAGCAATTAACCAATTACAGCTTGTTAGTAACAGTCCGTCAAGGGTAATGGCTAAAAAATAGCAGAGGTAACTTATGGCATTTTTCTTCAAAGCAATAGGAAACTTTCTGGAAAACATGCACATGTGCAGCATTATTTAAAATAAGAGACAGGAGGGATCACTACTTTCCATCTTAAATCAGCGTGATAATTATTATAAAAAAATTAGAATAACAATAAATTATAGAGAGAGATCTAATGTGCCATCCAGATATATTGGGACCCGTCTGTTTTAATCCTCATCTTGTGTTAGGTGACAAAAACAAAGGTCCTCATGCCTTTGTTGAGTCAGTTGCAATTGTTCTAAACCTTAAAATTATTGCGTCGGCTGTAGGCTGGCATAGTGTATAAGGGAGTAGATGTGTTGTTGCTTTCCTTCTAATCTCGTAAAGCACTTTGGATTCCTTTGTTGCTGACAACAAATAAAATTTCATTGTCTTCATGTAGAAATTTCCTGTTATAAATAGCAATACACATTTGTCTCATGTCTGTCACATATTCTCTTGTCTTTCTCATGTTGAAGAGAAGCTAATCAAAAAGAATCTGTTACTTGGTTAATTTATACTAAATTATAAGAAGACATCGTCTTAATTTGCATGCACAATGATTTTTTTTTTTTTTTTTGCAATTTAAGACCTGAAATACATTCGGAAAAATAAAAATAAATCAGCCGGTATATCAGGAAGAGAACAGTGACCCTTAACAAGTCTTGTTTATCCTTTGGTAAATTTTTTTTGAAAAACTGTACAAAAGTACAACACCAAACTTAATGTCTAGAAACCATACTGCTGAAGAAGGAGATATGTTCGGTATCCCAGAGAAAACTGTGTTTTGGTGCAAAATGTGCACCTCAACCCCTGAATGAAAGAAAAGAAACTTGTGAAGATCTCCATCTAAGGAAGTTTAACTATCAACAATGAAACCAAATATGTTTTTGAATTGGACTGAAAGGCCATTCAGATAAACTGCTGATGGAACGAGAACTTTCCATTAATATTAAAGAATCGTTGTCTTTAAACAAACTCCTATATCTTGTTGAAAAGTTACATGAAAGTTAGTAAACTTGAAATAAGACAATACTAACATATTTGCATTAGAAACTAGACTAAGATTTTGTGTTTTTGCAGTTAATATTTCCACATCAGCGATTTACAAAAATATTGGTGTTTTGAGCTAAATGAGTGTCTGAGCCCACAGCAACAAGATGTGTTTGTTTGGCTAACTGGAACAATGTCAAGTAGACGAGCAAGATTCATGCTGTCTTTCTGCAGGGAAGTGGTGGGTTGGTGTCGAGCTTCTGGTGTGGCGGTCTTGCATGTGTGTGGCACTGTTTGGCCCTGCTCAAGTTGTAGGGGGCAGAGTGGTCATTCTGTCACCACAGATGGACAGGAAAAGCCCTGGGGGCATCTGAGACGCCACAGGCAATGTAGTTTGCATACTGTTTATGTGCATGTGATGGAGTGTGTTTGTGTGTGTGTGGCTGATGGTAGCTGTGGAACCCCCTCCTCACGGAACAAATGCCATCCCTGTCTGCTTGGTTTTTCCTCCAAATCATCAGATCAATCGCACAAATGCTCAGCAACCCATATGACTCACAGACATGCACATATTCTGACCACACGGAAGCAGATATCTCTCCCAGTGTGGCTTGTATTCTGCAAGGCCAGTTTAGCGTCATTTCCATTCGGTCTGCCTCGATGTGCTGTCCCTTAGAGCTACATTCACTGATAAGATAAACATTAATGTAGGTAGAATGGCATGGAAACGATGGAGAAAAAGTAGAGAGAGGTATGGAAATTAAGGTGGGTGGCATGAAGGGAGGGGGCTGGGCCGGGCCGGGCTGGCTGCTAATCCTCAAACAGTTAGCACAAATGCGTTCGCCGCCATATTTATTCACCTTTTCCCCCATGTATTCGAATGTTCAAAGAATAAATCCACGACCAGCCAAATATGATATTTCAGAGGCTGTCATGTTCCATCTAGGCTTTTATAGCAATTTACAGTGTTTTGCAAACTCAGTATGTGTGCTCTATCTGTGGTCTCTCCAAATGCGGTAGAAAGATTTGTTATCAGCTGGGTGTCGCAGCTGGTGATGAATTAATAAAAACTGCACACTGGCTGAGATATTCATAGCATACCCATGCTTAGAAATCCAGAGCACATCAAACGTAGCATTAAAGTTGAGCTCTATTTTCCGGCTGCGTCAGTTATTCAAATCAGTTTATTGTTCTAGTAATGTCAGTCTGCCCTGTGCAAAGGTCACATACTATCCTGAAAAAGTCGATTGAGAGACTGATTAGATTGAAATTGCATACTAAGTTATCATTTTATGAGTAGGTTCATAATGCAAGTGCTTTTTTAGATGTTGGTAAACTAGGATTGGGGAAGTATATTATTATTTATTTGGTAATAAATTGTAAAATAAATAAATAAATCTTCAAACAATGTCATACATTGCATCCAAACAATAAATGATGACCAACCATTCTGAAACAGAAACAACTGAAATGTTATATGACACAAAAGATATTCTACTAAACAATTTAAACATTACCAATGTCTTTTACTTGACTGTATGCTCAGTCAGATAAATTATTAATTCACACTGTGATAACTGAGAACGCTGACTCTGTCTCCAAAAACTGAGTACACCTCTTTGAGCTCTGTAAGAAAATATTTTGATCTGTGTCTTGTTACATAATTTGATATTCTATCAGTTCTTCTTTTTTAGCATAGAAACTTTCAACTTCTACCAGTGTAGAGTCTGCTTTCGTTGGGTAACGGCTGGAAGAATGTTTCAGAGACTGAAACATTGTGTCACCACAATAAGGAAATAGAACTTGTTGCATTCCAAAAAACAGACATTTTTTGCCCTGATCTAATATACGGTTCCTCAGCTATTTAGTGACAATAATAATAAATCATCAGCATCATCATCATCAGCAGCAGCATCATAATGCATTTTATTGACAGTGCACTTTACAAAATGCTGAAAATCCATAAAAACAATCTTAAAAACAGTCATAAGAGAAAATAATAAAATCAATAACAATTATAAAATGTTTGAAGGACAGAAGTTTTAAGTTCTTGTTTAAAGGTTATTGTGGTCTGCGGTGCCCTCAGGTGTTCTGAAAGCAAATTCCAATACATGGAGCTGCTTAGCAGACAGCCTTGTCCCCCATGGTTGTGTATTTAGTTGTAGGGATTCTCGTAGGAGAAGAGATGGGGCTTTCAAGCAGAGGGAACATGCAGGGTGAACAGTCCCTTGAGGCAGACTGGACCACTTGCATAAAGGTGCTGGTGGGTAAGGAGATGACTCCTACATTGTATTCTGGCTGGCAATGGACCAAAGGAGTGAGTGTAAAACTGGTGTTACATGATCATATTTTTATGGTTTTGGTGAGTATTCTTGCTACACAGGTGATTCTGCTGGTTTTTCTGGAAATGTTTTCTTGGTAATAGATGCAGTAATACAGTCCGGTTAAAGAGATTGGACATCTGAATACTCCAAATCAAAATTAGGGAGGAACAAACACTGAAACAAAGTAAGCTAAAAATGATCAGGCTCCAGTCCATCTAAAGCTCTGCAGCTTGATGAGAGTGCGCAAACATGATCATATTACTCTATCTTCCACTTTCTCTGGCTTCTTATTTACACTAGGATTGAATACAAGATTTCCCTCCTAACACACCAATGCATCGATGTACACACCTCCACCTATCTCAAAGAACTATTTAATTCACAAAACACAACTGGTTCTACCCACTGCAGGGTGAGGACCGTGAGGGATAGGGCCTTCTGCTCTACCGCAACACAGCTATGGAATGCTCTCCCTCTGAAGGGTATAAAGATGTTTCTTTTTAGTAAGATTTTTGGTTCACTTTCTCAGATTTTCATTTTAACCTTTTATATTTTTATTATCCATTGAAAATGCTCGTTTTGCTTAGGCCTTTGCAGTCCTTTGAGAGCCTAAAAACATAAATAATCTAAAAATTATTATTATTATTATCTATCGCTCATTATAAACTGTGTAATGCTAAGAGTAAAGGCTCCTGCATTGCTCCTTGCTGCATTGAAGTGGAAGAATCCCTCAACTGGTGTTGTTTAACCAGTATGTTGTGTTTACAACATGCACTCGTTCTCATTATGCCGAGCAGCTTCTGCAGCATTTGTCTCTCCACAGTCGGCTCTAGGGGCTGCACAATTGTCCCAAAAACACACAGCCAGCCCTCTTTTTCAGTTTGTTCAGTGGATGACTATGATGCTGTTCCTTCAACAGATGGCTTCAAGAAAAAAAAAAAAAAACATTTTCTACAGCAGACTGATAAAAGTTAGGTAAGAATATTTGTGAAAATTTTATTCTTCTAATCATTACTCTTTTAGAAAATCTGCATACTTAGCTTAAATTCACCACTTTGTCTCTTAACCCAGGCTGCTGACGAACTTCAGAAATGTAAAGTTATGTTTCTTTCTAAAGAATTACATGACAGGGTAGAAGAAAGATGCAGTGGATGTCTGACTACAGAGTGAACGCAAAAGAAGAGAGAAAAAGCTCTGTGTGGCTCATGGCCTGCTGAACGCGTGCTCACACACAGAATCCCATTCTCAAAATCTGTTCTCATCACATACTGTCAACTTTAAAGGTCTGAGTTTGAAGGTTGTTGGGTTGAAAGAGTCTGAGTGAGACTCTGAAGAGCAGTGACAGAGAAACTGAAAAGAGGCAACGAGTTTGCTGTTTAAATAAGCGAAGAGACTTCATTAAGTAATCCTGCTAAAGATCATAGGTTTCGTATTTAGTTCATCCGCTCTGCTGAGGCTTCCCCTTTTATGACTCCTCATGCTATTTGACCGCCTCATCATGAGAACCACTGCTCCATACCAATATCATAGTAAAATGAATTTGCTCTATTTCAATTAACCATAGAATTGTGCAAATTGAAATTGCAAAAATAAATTTGCCAATTTTGAAAAAATGGGATGAGGTGCTCTTTCAAATAGTTGTATTTCGCAGAACTGCAGTGGAAAAACGTTTTTCATGTCACACGAGTCACATGATCAACAGCCGGATGTTACTACTGGCAAAAGACACAAAGAAGACTAAAGGAAGTAGTCTTCTTCATGGTTTGTTTTTTTATGCAGCCCACTCCACCAGAACTCTCACAGCATTGCACAGTTCATAAAAAATTGTGTCATTTTAACATGTTGATTTCATAATTCTGCTGTAAAATTGTTGACTGCAATTTCCCCAAAATGCACCACATGTAGTCGCTCCCAAGTGTAAGCGGTCTGATGCTCTAATGACTGAACAAGTGCCGATGTCTCCTCTGATGGGCTGACAGATGATGAGCACTGTTGCTGTCAGGATTTTTAACAACGTGTAAACAAGGTTCTTCACATGCAATTTTAATTACAATTTTTTTAATGGAAACACTACAATTGCAAAATAGTGTTTTTATATATGTATTAGTAGAATATTACATATGTAATGGAAACACAGCTAATGTTGAGGATTACAGTGAAGTTATAGTACTTCCATGTACAAGACACCAGTTTGAGATAACATGAACTTTGTTACGAGATGGATTATTTTGCTAGAAGCACCCAGCAAAACGCTGGTCATTAAGGAACGGTCAGCAATACTCAGGTTGCCTACTAAGAACACATCCCCCAAACCATCAAACATCACCTCCAGTGTCAACTGTTTGTACAAGGTCGGACGGAGCCATGCTTTCATTTTGTTCATTCCAGATTCGGAATATTGCAGCTGAAATTGACGCTTATTGGGCTCTGCAATCTTTTCAAAGTCTATTATTGTCCAATTTTAGTAAGCACATGGGAATTGCAGATTCAATTTCATGTGCAAGAGTGGCACTCATTGTTTATTCCCTTCACCTTGCTTGAAAGAGTAAAGAGATGCTTGAGTTGCAGTTGTATCTCTATCATCTCAAAACAGCTTGTCCGTTCTCCTCTGACCTTTGACATTTTTGTTCACACAACTTCCACTCTCTGGACACTTTCTATTTTTCTTTTTTTTTTCTCTCTTTCTGTAAATAAATAGTAAATGGGCTGAATTTTTATAGCACTTTTCTAGTCATAGCAACCACTCAAAGTGCTGTAAACCCAAGAGATAGTTGTGCATGAAAGTCCCAGTAAATCAGCAGTTTTCTGAAATACACTGACAAGCCTGTCTGGCACAAACAACCATTCCATTTTTAAAGTAACTTCAATCCCCGTTTCTCTACTCAAATGCCTTCTTCTCACTTGGTTTGCTAAAAAATAATGTCACAGGCTAGTGAATATTAGGCAACTAAAAAAATTATAAACGATCATAGACAATGTGAATGGGGAAAAAAAAAAATGCTTTTGGAGAGTGCTAGTGGATGGAAACAATGCAGTTTTATTTCACGTGTCATCAAAGGATAGAAATGTACAGACTGCCAAAAGATATTAGGAGGTTGCGAGATGCAGCTAAACTTTGACTTTTGAACCACATTTATAAAAGTAGTAACCTAAACATGCTATTTACAATTTATATCATTACTATTCCAACAAACAAATGCACAGTCAGAATCAATCATGAGTACATCTTAATCTTATACATGCGTGTTTGTGCGTTGTCTGGGAAATCTTGAATTACTGGAGAAAACCTATATACAGAAAGAACATACAAACTCCCCACAGTAAGGACAACAGAACTGTGTAAGTCAAATAAAGACCACTGTAGTTACAGAATGTCTGATGAATGATTGATGAATAAGTTTATTTGTTTGCACAAGACTATAGTTTGAGGAGCTAACCTAATTCAACTTCACATTCAGTAAAATTACACATTTATATCTGAGCAAGATTAAATTATACAGTGAGAATCAGACACAGTGGCAGGGAGATTACATCAGCAAATATTAAATATTCTTCTCTTGGTCACAAATTCAAGCTAATACTTCCCCTTGCAATAACTCTTTTTGCTGCGTCTCTAGTGTTTGAAAAAGAATATACATAAAAGTGTCTCAGAGCACCAGCAGGTATGGCACACGCATGTGAGTAACTTTTAAAAAACTTGCGATGTGAATAAGTGCAGTTCAGTACCTATCTTGAGACACTTCCAAACCTCTTAACTTTTACAGTCTCTAAAAGCCACACAATTGACATGGAAATTTGTCGTGTTCTGTAAAAAAGCCTTGTTCCCTCAAAATCTGATTTATTTTGTTTCAAAGTTCTTTAGGACACGTTTACATGTTATTTTCCACTTACATGCCTAATAATCATCATACCTACAGCTGTTTTCCCCCAAGAAAACAGATTGTGAGCAGGTAAATATTTTTACATTTCTACCTCAGAAACTAGTTGATTAAACAGCATGTTGGTTACACACATGGTTACATTCCTGAGAATGGGCTGATGCTCATTGATGAGTTTGTGTGTCTGTCAGTAGAGCTACATCTGTTATGTGTTTAAGGTTAAATAATGTTTAAGGGATGCACTCGCCTCAGGCAGCTGGATATTATCTGGCTTATTGCCATCATTTTTTTTGTCAAATAGAAGATTTTTGTGGTACAACTAACTCAGCAGCTGAAGCAAACTTCTTCTAGTTTTTTTTTAAATAGAATATAATGACCCTTACATTGATCCTTGAAAAGTTTTCTCTTGGTCTGTTGATGCTTTACTGTAGTAGACATAGGCTCAAATGGATATGGTTGCCCGAAAGAGCAGCAATTAGTGGAGCTTCACTAGTTCTGATAAATGTTCGGCTCGACATTTTAGATGTTTCTTCATCTGGACTTCAGGGAGATTGTGTTGCCGATTTTATTGTAGTGCTAGAAAGCTTGAGGTAATGATCACATCAAAGGAATGTGAACAGAGAAGAATTTGAAGAGTCCATTGATAATTCTCCAGTTCATACAATATTTAATACCGCAAGAAAATATGAAAGACATAACTTTAAATATATATTTGGCAGATGATGCCCATTTTACCCCAGACAGGTAGTGACCAATATGACGCCAGGATAAAAGCTTTTATTTTTACCTGTATACACTCAAAGAAAAACACACATTAAACGTAATGTTCAAAGAGCACATCTTATGTTCAGCACCAACTGTTTATAGTAATTGTCTTTTCGTATAACAAAATACTATTACTATAGCATTATTACACTATCTTTTTAGCTGCCTAACATTTCAGGACTGTTTTGAGAAACAAATCAAGCAGCAGCTTACGTATTTGACAATGTGGAACCATTTAAGCTGCGGCTAAGCTAGGTTGCCATAGTCTTATGACAGATCCATCCGTTGCTGGTGCCTATCTCCAGCTACGTTCCAGGCGAGGAGGGGGGGTTCACCCTGGACAGGTCGCCAGTCTGTCGCAGGGCAACACAGAGACATACAGGACAAACAACCATGCACACGCACACACACACCTAGGGAGAATTTAAAGAGACCAATTAACCTGACAGTCATGTTTTTGGACTGTGGGAGGAAGCCGGAGTACCCGGAGAGAACCCACGCATGCACAGGGAGAACATGCAAGCTCCATGCAGAAAGACCCCAGCCGGGAATCGAACCCAGGACCTTCTTGCTGCAAGGCAAGATGTTAAATAAGATGTTAAATAAAAATTCTTAGTGATATAATTATTTAATTGTATGATATCATATGCAGAGACTTTGTCTGCAGAAGATTCACCAACCTCCATGAGATAAAAATTTAAACCAAAGGCAACCCTACAAACTTTCTGATTTGTAGGCATGCAGATCACATTCTTTCAGTCTGAGAAAGTCAGTTTATACTTAAACACACATGCAAAAATGAAATCATAAGCCATATCCCCAGGTTTTCTTTTATGAGCAGAAATGATATAATAAACAACTATTCCTGCAAACATGTTTAACTTTGTTGCAGAGTTTGCCCCAACTCTGGAATATTTTCAGCAAAGTGTCAACTCAGCAGCTCTCTGCACCGTTAGGACTGGCAGCGGACAATCAAAGTTTAAATAAACGTGCTGTATCCTGCATCCACTGAAGATTACTCGAGTGCAGGCTGTTATGACATATGGACAGTCATGGAAGTGGATTGCTGTGATAACGTCTCCTCTTTATCTCCTGCAGCCTGACAGTGGAGCGCTCCTGCCATCTCTTTCCCTTTCTTCCAACGGGCCCCTGAACATCACAAAAGTCACCAAATCCCCAGAGAGCGTTTCTCACAACTTTGCAAACACTCTCTGTTTTGATGTGTCTGTTTTTTTCTGATGACGCAGGACATTTCAGTGATCAAGGGCAGCTCAGAAGAGGACAGTAAAGGTGAGCGGATAACCACTCACACATGCGCCGACACACGCGCACACACTTTGAGTTGCTTGCCAGCACACCTGCATGTTTGAAAAGGGAAGCATCATAAAGCATCTCTCATTTTATTCTGCAGCCATGAGGTGACACACCATTGTTTTCCCCCCTCTGTTCCCTTGTGTATTTTGATTCCTGCCAGAGAAAGGATGAGTGTATTGAAGTACTGCATTTGAGAGGTCATTACATACTGAGCTGGCCATCTCTTATCTGTGTATACTTTGTTGCTGAGCTGTCCTTCACACAGGTAAACTTTTGACAAATACTTGACATTGTGTTTTGCGATGCACTCAGCATTAGATCATATTTATGGGACAAAATTTTGCAATTTTCAAAAACCAGCTTTTATCTTCAATTTAATTGCAATGATGTCAACATTACTGAAAAGTGGCAGTCTATAATTATTAAAACATATATCTTTTATTCATGTTAATCATGCACTCAAAACCAAGTTTTTTCTTGTTTACACATGTACAGTATGTGTGTGTGTGGTTTGTGTTTAAATAAGCTGAAGTGCGAGAGGAAATTCATCAGCGCAAGCATATTGACCTGTCAGCGGGGCGTTTGTTTCTTGGGCTACCCTGCTGACGCTTCACAGTTCCAAATTATTCACACATGATGAGATGATTAATCTGATTCATGTCCCGCTATATGTCCACAGGGTCCATCCATCTGTCCACCTCCCCATCTTTCTGCTCAGCAGCGAATCTGTCCACTGTGGTCAAACACCACTGTCTGTCCTCACAAATAGGAAGGGTCAAAGCAAGTGCAACAATGTTCCCCAAACGCATACATTGCATTCTTTTGAGATTTGACAACAGAAATGTGGCTTTAGTTAGTGTAACTTGTTGAACATAGATTAATATTTACCATTTAAAACATGGTGGTTAATTAGTCAGAGATGGGAAATATGCAGCCTGAATGTGTCCCTCCCTTTTGTGTTAGGCAGTTGCTCTATTACTTGGTTATAAAGAAACATAACCTCATCCTCTCAGTTAAAGAAATTATCCCTTGAGCAACACATCTATAAAACGTAGCTTGCTCTCCTGTTCCACTGTAACCTGCACATTACTGTTGACTTCTTTCATCATTTTTCTCTGATGGATTTAACAACTAGGACGCTTTTGTAGATTTTAGAAAACAGTCCAAGCCTTGTGAATATTTCCCAAAACTCCAGAAAGGGTTTTCATGACCTTTAAGCTACAATCAAGTAAATTGATAGAAATACATGTTTGAAGGGCATCACTCTGTGTATTGAATCTATATACAGTAATGTATGGTTGGATTACTGGAATGAATAAACTTCACATTTACATTTTGAATTTACTAAGATAAATGGATGTAAATGAATTCAAGATTTGATCAAAATCAAGCATGCGCTGCTTTAAGCAACCAATATTATGAATTTAATATTATCTGCAATTTAGACTATATTCAGACTTATAAATTCAAATAGACTATTCTATTACATTCTTTGCTTTTTGACAACAATAGCAACTTATATTTGATAAGAGCACATTGATGTGAAAGCTATAAAGAAGTTGTTCAGATCAGAATATAAATGCTAAGTGATGATGGAAGTAATGATGTAACCTACTGAATTGTTCAACGTACTGAAATGCATTGAACAATTTGAACAATTTGTTTGAGACTATCTTTAGAATCGTTAAAATATTTTTATAGAAATTATGTGGGAATGCTTGTGCACTGGTACTAGGGGTGAAAGTTCCTTTGGAAAACAAGCGTGCCCTTGCAAACAAAAACTAAAAATCTGTGTTGCCTCCTACCAGCTTTGATCAGCAATAACCTCAAGTGTCAGGTTTGCCACAACATATGTGACCTTTCTGAGACTGTACTTCATGTTGGAGCTTCTATATATAATAAGGTCGTTGCAATATCCGAGAAGCATGTTAAACAGCTGTCTTTTTTTTTTTTTTTAGGAGAAACATTCAAATATAAAACAGTTATTGTTAATGTTTTTCTGTTTTGTAATGGATAATTCTGGGTCAGGGATTTTTTTTAAAAAAGGCTTCTTGAAGTTTGTGGATTAATATACATTTTATTAGTCACATTTTGGAGACTTTCAGACAAACAATGGATGCTGAATTGTTTTGGTTCTTCTTGGTTCATTATCTTTCCACTCTGCTGAAATATGCCGATCATTTATCTCTCACAGAGATTATTTCAGAATGTGTCTATTTAACGGTATTAGCGTTTGTAGTGTGTTTGTCTGCTTATCACACCCTAAGTTGCCAGCTCATTCAAACCCAGTCTGTTCTGTGTCCTACTCCAAGATGCAGAAACATTTTTGCCAGGTTACATTTGGCCAGAATGAGCATGCCAAACATATGGCAACAACAGACATGAAGAGTAGAAGCCTTGTAGCACAACACTTCATCAATCAAGTTATTAAACTGGTATTTTACACTTGTTGTGCTCTTATGTAATCATGAAAAAATTAAGACATCTAAAGAAAACGGCTAAAATATTTAATCAGATCAAAAATACATTTGATAGAACACTCTTCATACTTTGTTTTAAGTTACAAGTGCTATACATATTTACAAGACTGATTTATCTCACAGTGCAAGCTAAAGTACAATTATTATACAATTTTACCGTAAATATTTAATGGTCAAACTGCCAAATATTACCCATTTAAATTTTTTTCATTTGGTTAAAAAAGTCTAATCTAAGGTTAATTCTTCAGAGTGTACAGGTTTGAATTTAAGTCCTGTGGTTAATTTCACAAAGGTGCAAGCTGAAACAAAATAAATGTCAAAATAAAATTTCTCTGTAAAATGGCATCCGATATGCTCCAGAAACAACTCGGTGATCCTTAGCTGACAATTTGGAGGAGATTTTCAGGGCTTTTGAACATTTTTTTGGCCTCTTTAAGTTGAATTAAACAAAAATACTAATGTGTTTCATCATGTCAATAACATGTCTCCTTGTGCAGGTTGTTGCAGTAATGATACTGAAAGTGTTATATTGAGTTGTTTCGCATTGGTATTTCCATTGGCTTTGAATTCACAGAACTTAAACTGGTAGAGACCTTGATTTCTCTGTCTCTGTCCATACACTATATCCAACAAACAGTCACACAAACATTGTTATACATCACTGCAATGCAGCATAGGCTTTATGTCCTGGTGTGTGTGGGAGTAGGTCATCTCTTTTCTGTGTTTTTTTTTTCTTTGTGCTAATCTTTACATTGTCTGTCTTTAGGTCAGTCGTTCACATCAGTAACATCCCCTCAAATGTATACTGTAATTTCTAAATGCTTCTGTGTACACTACAACAGAGCACTTGAACTATTAAGTCTATCAAAACTGAAATCTATCCAAAGTGTATATGGAAGAGAATTTTACTACATTGTCAAGATGACTGAGTGCACAAACCAAGACAAAGCAATTAAATGCGTCTGGTATCGGGGGACTGGAACACACTCCTCTAACCTTTTATTATATCGCTACTGTCAAAGTACATACATTAACACGAATGCTTCTAATGTAATTAACTTTTCTATTAGCACACTGGCCTCCGAGGCTACTGCCGCCACATTTAAAGTTGTTCATTCAGGATGTACGGCTTCCAATGACTCCATGGTGATCCAGTCTTAATTAAAATGCAGAACAAGTTTATTGGCACACTGGAAGTATCCATACTTTAACGCCTGCACCTTTGTAGAGGAATTTTTTTTTTGGATACATTTATGGCAAGATAATGACAAGAAGCATGTCTGATCAGAAGAAAGTAATTATCCTGAATCTTTTACATCAGTAATTTATTACATCCATTACTTCCTCCGTTAAATTTTGTGCTGATCTTCTGACTTTATTTAAAATTTGAACACGCCCGCCTTTTTCTTAATTAACATCATAAAAAAAAACTTAGTTAAAAGAAGAAAATTGCCAGCCTGCAGAGACTTCTGAAATAGGTGTTAGCCTCAAAAAGTGCATAATTCATCCATTTTATTCATGACTTGAATGCATGCAGATATGTACTTAAACTGTGGGTATCAAAGAATCCATGTTTCCCCTCAGTCCTTTCATGTAAACCCACAAGCTAGGGTAACTGGAGTAGTAACATTCCAACAGTTCCTTATTCTCGTCTTGTCCCCATTGCTGTCTTGCTCCAGCAGCCCATTTGCCCAGGCAACGTTTCAGCCAGTCTGGTTCTCTGTTTATTCGCGCATTGGCATTAATGGTCTTGCCTAAGGACCATCAACGATGATATGACTTTATGAGCTCGATATATTCCATGATATATACGTTTTTTTCGCCAGAAGGCAACATGACTACATGTGCGCGATCCATATAGTCCTTGACACATCATAGGTTTGAATCCCGGCCTGATGACCTTTGTTGGATGTCTTCCCTCTCTCTCATAACCCGCTTTCCTGTCTGACCTCTCTCAAAGAGCCAATAACATCGGCTGACATTGATTTATTGTTTTGTACTTCTTCACAAAATACCTACAAAGATTGTAAAATGGCTAAAAACTCCAGGATGGAATTTGTACACAGAGGAGACGGTCTGTGGTCTCCGTGACCATTTTGCTTACTCATATGCACACTGAAGCGAGAGGGGTGTCCCCAGGTGGTCTGTGTCGTGTATGAAGAGTGTGTACAAATACAGACTCCCTGCAACCATGTGACTGAGTGCAGAATTCTGCCTTTGGAGTTATATTGTTATGTCACATTGTGATGTCACAGTTTCCTTCGATATTCAAAGTGGGCTTGTCTGATGGATTTTTTATTAACACGGCGGATGCGCGCGCAACGTGACTGCAGAAAGAGTCAGTGGGCTTTTAAACTGTCACTGGTTGCCATAGTTACCCCCCATGTAGCAACCTAGGTTACTACAACTGTTTAAAATTGAGTGATAAAATAAGTTATGCTACCAAATTGACATTAGGAAAAGGAATACTGTATTTTACTGTATTTTCCTGCTTTTTCCTTGGTCCAATAGTGACACTTAATAGTCAACGTATGCTTTTATTTTGAAGAAAGGCATATTTCTTATTCGTGTGTTTTGTGACATGCTGCACTTCCTGTTTGGGTCTAGCTGTTTTTTTTCTGACAGAAAGTTCTTTTGCTGTAGTTCAGGTGCAGGATTCATCTATCGAGTAAATTGTTTTAACTTTCCAACAAAAATCTTTTGT